>NC_135611.1:2247500-2400000 GCF_053574225.1 Canis aureus | reverse complement strand
TTCTCTTTTTTTTGGTGGATGCTCTTTTCAGCAGAGTCTATGAGCCACTGTTCATCTCAGACCATGATGAAGAACAATGATGGCAGGAAGAGCCCCTTAGTCCGTCGGGGCTGCTGCGGGGACACCACAGACTGGGAACTGACCAACAGCGAACATTTGTTTCTCTGTGTCTGGAGCCTAGACGCCTGAGGTAGGGCCCAAGGGTCAGGATCGGTGAGACCCCTTGTCTGAGATGGCCTCCCACGGTGTCCCCAGTGCTGGGAGCCTGAGGGTTCTGCGGGGTCCTTTATGGGGGCACGGGTCCCCGTCTCTGCCCCAGTCTGACTCCTGACCCCTGGGCACTGGGACCTCGAGCCCTGGGCAAGCTCTGGGGACACAGGCAGAGGGTGGGCAGTGGGGACAGTGCAGAGCTGTGGCTGACCGCCTGCACAGGGCCTCCCGGGAGTTTGTGGACAGGGACAAGAGGGTCTATGGGTCCCGGGGGGCACCTGGGAGCTGCTCCATGTGTGGCCCCCTGGGATCCTGAGGTCCCTGCCTGCTGCCCTCCTCCTGGCTCGGCTGGCCAGGCTGCCAGGTGCTGTGAATGTCCCATCTTCAGCCGTCCTGGGGGGCCCAGCTCATGACCTCTGGCACCTGCTGGAGCCCCAGGGCTCCCACTGTGGCTGCTTTTGAGCTGCAGCCGACATCCCAGAACAGACTGCAGGAGACCTGCAAGGCGGCTTCCGTCACACACGCCCAGGGCACAGGAGTGGCCTAGAGCGAGGAGGACAATAAATTATGGTGCGACATGTTTTGAGTTTCTCTCATGGACACCAACGTGTGAGGCCTCCTTTGTGGTGATGTGACTTAGTTATCGTTGTGACGTCACGTCTGATGATGGCTTATGGGATGGCAGCCAATGGTTCTGTGGGACGGCAGCCTGTGAGGCTGTGGAGCTCGTCGCTGGCTTAGCAGCCCCAGGATGCTTGGCCTGCCCGCACCCTCACCCGCACCCTCACCCCTGCCTGGGGATGTGGCAGGTCCGTCCACTAACAGCACAACCCGGAGCCCCCCAGCCCTGTCCCTGCGCTCCTGGCCAGTGGCCTGCGACCTCCTGGAGGCCGTAGAGCAGCAGCGGATGAGCACTCCCCCAGCTCTGCGCCTGCCCCATCCCGTCAGGCCCATGCCAGGATCTCCTGGACCCTCTCCACAGCTCAGCTCGGACGCTGCTTCCCCCACTCCCCAGAGGAGTCGAGTTTTCTTTCTGAAATGAAGATGCCACCACGGGGCCCCAGCTTCAGATCCGAGCTCCTCAGAGACCCGTGTCAGCTGCTGTAGGCCTTGGCGCTCCTCCCCGGTCCTCACTGCCTCGGTCTCCCCGTCCTGGGGGCACCTGCGCACCTGCTGCCCCTGTTTGCATGTGTTCCTTCCCTCTATTTCTTGCTTGGGTTTTGGGTTTTGCCAGCCATTGTGATGCTTTTTTTTAGGGGGGGGGGACTTTAAGCCTATCATTTAAATATGCATTTGTCTTGATGTGGCTTTTATACTATTTTGGAAACATCTCTTCTGTCCAGCTGGGCCACGTGCGGTTTTCATACCTTTCACGCACACTTACAGCCCGGGCTGCTGACCCCTTGGGATCCTCCTCCTTACACCATGTCCATGAACACACGCACACGCTGCCGACTCTGTGATCGCAGAATGAGCCCTGGGAATGATGTCATCGTTGCTATCATAACTCTTCAACGAACACTGATGATTTCTGTAATTAATACGCAGTAAAGGAGAGGGAAGTTGCTTGATTTAAGCTGGCTGTCTTGAACAGGGCCTTCCAAGGCTCTTGCATGTGCTGGTAAGAGATTATGGCTCCCCCAAGTATTTTATTGGGCTTCCTTTTTATCACAGAATTTGTATTAACAGTCCTTGGGCCAACATCATTTCAAGAAGCGCGGTATGGGAAACCTGGCTCAGAGCCTGTGATGAGAGTTTTTGGATCTTAACACAAAGCACAAAATCCAGTTGTGGGGCAGATGGACATGAAGTGCCTCTTTATCACGTGGTGTTTCTGGGACTTTCACTTACAAAGATCCTTCTCTTTTAGAGAGAATCACTTTTCCTTTGGTCAAGACTCAACGTTTAATTGTTTGGATTCTGTGCTCTGTATCATTCCCATGGTTGGCTGGATGTTGGCAATTTGGGGACATATGATCCGAGTGAATTATTAAGGAGATAAGTATGCTGATTCTTAGAAGGACAAAGGATGCTGGAGACAGCAGGTGGGCATCGGGTGCACAGAATGGTGCCAGATTAAAGAAATGTTTGCCTGGAAAGACACTTGGCAACACCGGTGAAGGGGCAACATGGGCTATGAATAACTCTCCTGCAAACCTCATGCTTAGAGCACCTGCGTTTCCCGCGGTGCAGGGACCCTCATCAGGAGTCAGAGGAGGTGGATGTCAGGACTTCAGCCACATGGCCAAGAATCACAGAGTGCGGGGTAGGCATGTGCACCCATCAGTATCTCAAGAGAGATATTGGCTAATTATTATTTTTGAGTGACCAAAGCATGAAAAATTTCCGTTTAAAGAACCTGTCCCCGAGAGATTTGCTTCTTGTCACCCTGAGAACCTGTGCAGGTGGCTGAGCCAGGGGAGCCTCAGAAGACCCGCAGTCTGACAGGCTTTCCGCAGGAAGCGTTTCTCCTGGTGGCCAGCTGAGCCTTGTGCCATGTCCACTAAACCCTGGCTTGATTTAAACACTCAAATAAATAAGGAGGAATAAATTTTTAAAATCTCGTATTTAAGGGGGAAAAGAGGAAAATGGGCTGCAATTCATTTTCTTCCTGTCATCATTGTTTTGAACACTGGCAAACAAAAATGAGCTGAAGTCTGGATGAAAGATAATTTGGAAAGCATTCAAATGTTATAATAAATAAGAAACATGCCAAAATAAATAAATAAATAAATAACCCCTAAGATTATTTTCAGCAAACTCATAGCATTTGGAATTTACACATTTTAAAAATGTTTTAATATGCTGATATGCATATCTGGTTTCACACAAGTACCTCGTTCTTTGCAAATGATTAATACAGAACAAGTTTTTGGTAAATGAAGCAAAGTTTTTCATAAACATTTTCTTATTTCTTTTTGCCATTTGTTGTTCCTTTTATTTGCGCGTCACATCTGGTTCTCTTCTCCTTCTGCTGTCAAGTTATTCAGGATGGGAGCACGGGGAGCATGTAGCTAGCTCCGCATCCACTTGCACAGCAGGGTCGGGTGCCGGTCAAGCCTCGGGGAAAGCACCGTGGAGCCTTGGGTCTGTCTCCCGCAGCCCTGTTTCCCAAATGGCATTTCCTGGAAGGTGCATATGATCCCACGAAGTCCATCCTCCCAGAGAAAGCATGGAACCATCACATAGTAGAACATGTTCTGAGGACTGGTTTCCCTGCAGCCAACAATATGTGTGTGTCCTCATCTGCACAAACATACATCAGATTACGCTTGAACTTCTGCTTCCCGCTACAGCACGGACCCCAACAGAGATTAGAAACACACAGAGGCAGGGGCTGCTGTGTGGAAACCTGATGTGCTCGTAAACCCGCACTCACGGAGTCTGTGGGTTGCTCTCAGGTGCAGGACATGGGAGGGCTATCCAGAAGCAGATTCCAAGGGCAGTCGTGGGCCACCCAGGCAGCAGTCCAGTGAAACCACCACCCAGAAGAGGGCTGTTTTAATCAAGTCCATACAAGACTCTACTGCACATGTATTTATTTTACCTCTTTTCCTGTGAGCAAACCTGATATGTGAACATGCTGGGCCTCTGCCACTTGATCTGTGTGCGGCCTGCGTGGTGCAGCTGCCCCACGTCATCTGCCGCAGGGACCCATCGTGAGCTCCCCACAGATCCTTGGCCCTGGGTGCTATGGGAGTCTCAGGCATGGGGCACCAGCAGTGTCCCTCTGCGTGAATGAGGGGTGGCCGTCCACGTGACAAGGCTGCTCCCCAGAAACCTAGGACAACACGGCCCCTGGGATCCCCTTCCTGCCCTCCAGGCCGGACCCTAAGTAGGGACAAGCCATTTTCACCGCGGGGTTCTCTCCCCTACTCATTCCCACCATCTGGGGTGCTCTGTGCGCAGGGGGGAAACCTTTGGCCTTTGGGTTTGGGGCTGGCACGCTGAGGACGCCTGGATCCTCCTTCCACAGTTCATAGCTGGGGTCTGAGTCTGGTTTCCTTCTGGATGGTTCCATGGCCAGGGTCAGAAGCTAAAGAACACCAGTTCTTCTTTTGCCACTTTCCTGCTGTATTTCTACTCTACCCTCCAATCTACCTCCATTCATTTTCGAACCTTCAAGCAAACAGTCATCTAGGCCAACTCAGAGATAAAAGAGAGGAGTGTGCTGTGAGTCTTTATAAACTTCCTGTCCTTTATTTGTCCTCAAAAAGGAAGGTGACCCGGACCTCAGAAAGCAGGTTGGAGGAGCAACAGGTTGGAGGAGCCCTAGGGACACTGCAGTAAGTGACTCCAGAGGGACAGATCCCACACGATTCTGCTTGTAGGGAGCATCCTGAGGAGTCAAATCCATATAGATATGGCGTGGTGGGCGCTCAGGATGTGGGGGGTGGGTGCTGCTGTCAATGCACCCGGGGGGAATGTTGCCAGATAAGAAGGGAGAGTGGCCTCCCACAGCCCCCCGGTAGGCATTTAACCCCTCTGGACTACACACTGCAAAGGTTAGGATGGACGTTTCTGTGATGTGTGCTTTACCACAATTAAAAATAAGACATTAAATAAGGATGAAAACAAAGCATCCGTTCCAGTTACCTGCACACACACACATGAAGCATGGCCTCAAACGTGTTTGAATCTAAGTCAATTGGGACAGAGAGGAGGCCTTTCCATGGTGGGACCCCTGGCACTCTGTGGTGGTTCCCTCTGGCTGACCAAGATTGTTACAGCAAAGGAGCTGAAAAAGGATTTCTGAAAAATCAAGGATTTCAGCTAAAAGTCCAACCAAGAAGAAACCAGGTGCCTGAGGGGATTTAGGGACCTGAATCGCAGTGAGAAGCCAGGGCCCCTCCAAGATGGCCCAGCCTCTGTGAAGTGCAAGGGGGCAGCGGGTCCCCGGAGACGTGACCCATGTTGGAGTTGCGCCAGCCCTTTGCTATTCAAGATGAGGGCTTCACTTTCCAGAAAGACTGCAACACCATACATTTGTTCCGAGCTGATAAGCCAAACCATCAACTACCACACCCTATCATGACAGACACGTAGGTTCAGAATGTTCCATCATGTCATGCTGGGGTCACCCTGTGCAGATGGCCAGGACGGTGCACCTGTCTCCTGGCCCCACGCAGGTTCTTCTGTCCTCCTCAGACTTCAGCACCCACGGGGACATTTTGAGGCCCACAGGGAGCTGGGACCTCAAGGCAGCAACAGCAATCTGGGGCGTCTTCTAGTCACAGGCACCTGCTTCCCTAACGTAATGCCTGGCAAAGGAGGTAGTGCCTGCGGGGCATTCTGTGGGGTCTTGGCATCTACGCCCCACAGCCCTGCACCTCAAGACAAGCCTGCTTGTCCCTGCACCAGGCTCCACCTCTCCGTTCTGTGTCCCATGCCCAGAAGCCTTGTCTCTGCCAGACAATAGGGTGCCTGGGCTGTTAGGGAGCCACTGGCTGTTTGCAGCATGTTAATGCCCTTTTGGGGACGGCAATATCTCCGGTCAGGAAGGTGTAGTCTGAAGAGGGGTGGAAAGCACAATCCAGACCAGAATTTGGTTAGAAAATAACCCAGCAGGACAAGAAGAGAACCAGGCATGACAAATTTACTTCTTATGTTTGCTCCTTGCAACCTAGGCTTCTCCAGGAGGAACCCGCAAGCCAGCGTGGGTGTGACTTTGTGCTCCGGTCACAGGGGCCAGTTGCAGCCATGCTAGGAAATTAGGGATTCTGTTTGCAGGAAATGTTCTGAGAAGTGAACAGGCAAGGGTGCCCCTTTTGCAAACTCCTACCTCTAATCGTGACATTTTTATCATTTATTGGACCGATTTTATCTTTCTCAAATCAAATATTTGTCCCTTTGGGTTCATTTGCGGTGGCCTGGACCCGACTCATTTTATAGGAGAAACGAGATCTGGATGTCACCTGGCCTCTGCTCAAAGGTGAAGTCTCTGGCTCCTCCAGCACCCACACTTTTTCCCTCGTGAGGGAAACAAGACTCCACTTGGCTGGGCCGTGCAGAGGAAGAGGTCATTAAAGGGCTCCTGAGGCGCGATCAGCCCTAAGGAGAGTGACTCCTCAGTGGAGATGAGGGCTGAGCATGCCTACAGGCCCCGTGCTCTCCGGTCTCTGTGTGGAAGTAAACACGCTCTCCCTCTTGACTGTTTGCCATTAAATGGGAGGTCCTTCATTTAGGACATATATAGATAGATAGGGAAATAATTTCCAACCCATGCAGACTTATTTTTTCCTGTTTCTGTCTCTTTTTTTCCCCCCATAATTTGCAACACAAGCGCAAAGAAATTAGGAAGTAAACAGTGACAAGTATCTGAATGCACACATGCGCGCACTCAGCGGCATGGGCGGTCTCACCAACTTTGGGTCCGTGGGCTCCCCCGCGGCGTTGGTAGGAGACACACGCATGTAAAGGAGGAGAGGACGAAGCAAATTCACATGACACCGCCGGGTCGCGGCTGTTCTCAGTGGGCACAGCTGCGCGCCAGGTAGGCCGTGCACACACCGCCCCCGGTCAGCGAGGCCGCTGGAACTCATTAGAAACAGATCCCGCGCTAGCAACCAGCTGATTATGAGACATTTTGCTGGCCCCGTGTAGAACAACCTCGGAAGGAGGTTCACTGCAGCCGGAAAATTTAAAGCAGCTTAGAATCAAAGGCTCTGCAGACGATGGCAGATGGGAAAGGGAAGCCCTCCGAGGACTCCCAGCCTCTCCAGGTATGTTTCCATCAAAGACGGTGTGGATTTCTTCCTGACGACTGGTACACGTGAGACGCGTCTTCACAGAACTCCTGCCAACAACCCTCTGTGAGCGTCACTCCTCTGGGTGGAAGTATCTGGACGTGACTGGAGAGAGCTAATTGCCCACCGCGAGGTCTGCAGAGTTGCAGGGCAGCCTGGGCCTCGGCGCTCAGCCTGGACAGTGGGGAGTGGGGAGGTGTCCCAAGGCCTGAGGCTCAGTCCATGGGGGGCATGGTGTCCCTCAGGCCTGTCTCCTAAGCCAGCCTTCCAGATGACTGCTTATCGTCTCCGTGGGAATCCACCTGCAAGTCTCTCCCTTAAGAAGGACTCTTCAGCCTTTGCTCCGTACAGTCAAGGCCGCCCCGAGCACCCTTCTTGAGGATTTCCCCAAGAGCCCTTCCCTCCAAGGGCTCTGCACCCCTGCTGGTCTCAGACCCTGCCCCTCCACCCCAGAGTCACTTTGCAAGCTGTTGTAAAGCGCAGGTGCAGGGGGTGTGCATCCCGACCCTGACTCTGCCTCACCCCTCCAGGACCCCCAGCGCTTGGGTGCCTCCATGAGCAGTCTGCACACTCTGCGCCCTTCTGTCCCCAGGTCTAGGAGGTGCAGTGGGGAGGAGGCTGAAGGCGGCACAGACAGTCACACACACAACCTGGGAACCCTACTTTACTTCTTTATATTGTCAATGTCCAAAAAGCCTGCTCCCCTCCTGTCCATCTGCCCCTAAGAGCCAGATCACTCCTGCAGGGTAACAGGTGGGAACAGGCAAGGAGGGGGTTTCCACATGGTCTGTGTCACCCCCCCGCTTTACAGGATTATCTCCCTGCAGGGCAGTGCTATCTAACTGCTCATGCCTCCCTGCTCCTCTGGCCTCCTGTTGGGGGCTCTTCCCTGACCCCTCGTGTTTCACCAGCTCCCTCCTCTTCACCACCCGTGAGCCTGACCAGGCCAAGGATCATTCTGGAACCAAGCAGGGTGCGTGTATGAGCAGTCACAGTGGCTGGTGTATGGTCTCTAGGGTTTCAGTGAGCAAATATATGTTGTCCACAGAATATCTTATGTCGAGGCAGCCGTACATTCATAATGTGATATATAGAACAGAATGCAAAAATGTATATGTCAATAAATTATTAGCATTTATTATAAAAATCGATACCTAACACAGTATGGCATGTGTATCTATTTATACATGTATATCGACATGTATATGCGAGTATTTATATAGAGAGATGGATATTTAACACACACACACACACACGCGCGCGCGCACGCACACACAATTGTCTTGGCTTCAGGAACCACTGAAGCCAGATCTCAAACACTGGCATTGGGCAATTTTCTGAACTGGGATCAAGGCTGTTACCAGCACACACTCTTCCCTCAGCCACAGCAGACAGATGGGTAGGGGACCCCAGCTAGACCAGAACTTGCAGTGGGATTTTTCTACCCTGGCAAGTAGAGAAAGTGCCCACTTTCACTCCCTGCCCTTGCACTTTCTGCCCACCTGGCACAGGTGTACTCTGTCTCAGAGGCAGCAAACTCGGCCATGTCCTTCTCTCTGAAGCAGCCCCTGTGCCTCCAGCCTGGGTGCACTGGCTGGACTGGCTCTACTCACCCACTCATCCCGAGGCAGAAGCTGGGGGAGCTCAGGTCCTCTGAAGTCACGGTCAGGGGCAGCAAAGAAGGGATGCTCAGTGGGCCCTGTGCTCACAAGCAGCCAGGTGAGGCACCAAGCTCAGCATGGCAATGGGGGGTAAGAACCACTGCTCTCCAGGTGGCTTCAAGCCATGAGGGCCAGGATGATGGGGCGACGCACGCTGACGTGTTGAGGATGCCTCGGAGCACCATTGGTGGCCATGCGCCCAGGCTCAGTAGCCATGCAGAGGCTGTTATGGGCGCTCCTGAGATGCTGACACAAATCAAGGTCAGAAAAGTCTCAGATTTGGGTAAAAAAAACCCAGACAACTGTCAAACACCAGTTTACATGCGTAATATCTGCAGCCTGCATCCTGAATGGAGAGCCCTGGACAGACCATACATGGGAGAAGGATCTCTGCTCAGTGTAGAGGCATCCTTGAAAATTCACAAATGTGATAGGAAGTAACATGTAGTATCTCAACAGCTGGAAGAGAACAGGAAATCCATGTTCACGCTGAAAGCATGGGCACTGGTAGCATAGGAGTGAGCCAGTGTGGACAACCCAACCTGGACAAGCAGAGACTTGGCCAGAGACTTCAAGGGTGTGTGGACTTGTCTTTGGGAATATCTGGAAGGGGAAGCCCCATGCAAGGGGGGCAGCTTGAGGAGGTAAATCCCTAGTATTGCATGGCGTCAGCATCTTGGAGGTGCACACAGGGCCTGGTGGACACATGACGGCCTTGGGGTCCACTGGGGGAGAGGTGGCAAGCCACATCACAGTCCGTGGAGAAACCAGTTAGAGAGCTGACTGCTGTCGACTGGCAGATATTCAAAGAGATTGCTCTTGGTAAGATTGCTGAAGGGTGAGCGTTCACAGAGGGAAGGGCCTAGAAAGGTGCTCCGGGCACTGGACACTAAGATCTGAGTGGTAGGAGGAGAAGCTGCCAACGGCGGAGCGGGAGTGACCCCCCGGGAGGCGCAAGGTGGGCGATTGGCGGGCTGCTACGGAATGTGTGCAGGGGGCATGGGCGCTTCCCCTCTCCCAGCGGGTCCAGTGAGCCACTGGTCCAGGGAGGGCTGAGACCCGTCACTGGTTGGTCCAGCCGAGGTGTTCACTGGCTTGGATTCAGGACATTTGGTGGGAAGCCAGCGCCTCTCTGGAGCGGCCCAAGCTGCCTGGGTTGGGAGGGGAGCAGAGAGCTCCAGGATTTCTGGACAGATGCATCGGGGCAGCCGCCCCAGAGGGAGACAGGGTCAGGATGGGGCGATAGGCCAGGG
This sequence comes from Canis aureus, assembly GCF_053574225.1. Classification (NCBI taxonomy): domain Eukaryota; kingdom Metazoa; phylum Chordata; class Mammalia; order Carnivora; family Canidae; genus Canis; species Canis aureus. The sequence goes on along the minus strand of NC_135611.1, from coordinate 2,390,130 downwards.
ACGGTCGGGACAGAGGCCGCCCGGCAAGTCCCCGTGGGTGGGAGCCCGTGGTGACCATGGCCCAGGCAGGAGACAGAGCTGCAGGTGCAGGCACATCCCCGGGCCACATGAGCATCAGTTTCCTCTGGCGGGGCCCATCTTCCCGCAGGAATGGTGGGCAGGGAGTTCCGGGCAGAGCCTGAGGTCACCCTGGGGGAAGGGGTGCGGAGACGATGGAGAAAGCTGCTCAGGGAGCAGGGCTGCCCTTCTCTCCAGCCACGCTCACCGGCCTCAAAGCCTCCTTAGCAACGGCACGTACTTAAGGAGCCGACATCCTCTGAGCGAGGGCAGGACAGTTTTCGGGTGAACCTGGTAACCAGGACTTGGCTAGATGCTGGGTGTAACCTGCAGACCTCTCTCCCTGGCCTTAAGCGTACAAGTCCCATTTGCACATTGACCTGCACGCTGCCCCCTGAGTGGCCAGCTCAGCGTCATGCAGCCTCACTGAGTGTCTTCTGCAAATACCAATGGGAGGCCCAGAACAGGGTAGGATGAAGCACACGGCCCTGAATGCACTGCCCTGGGAGAGCGCGAGACCAAGGCCACAGGCCACCTTGCCCTCAGCATTCTTACCGCCTTGCGTAGATTGGGACCAATATGCTTTCACGGGATGTACACGTATGTTGGTATTTGAAGTTTTCGACGAATGTATTACGACGCTGCATCTCATCATCTCAAGTGACTTCAGTGCTTCAGTTCTGGGGTAGCCACTTCTCAGTATGAGTTTATGTTGTCAAGCTCAGAGGCTAATAAACTTCAGGGTTATTTAAGAATACAGATGAAACCAAAGGAAAACTTTAAAAAGAGAATTTTAAAACCGGCCTTGTTTCTGCTTTGGTTTTTGAGGTAAAAACTTATTAACTAAGAGAAGACAATCGGGAAGTTTAGCCAAACATACTTACCTTCCTTTTAATTATCTATTGTCATACATTATAATGTATGCTTTTACTTATTAGTAAGTTCTGTTTCTTTTTTCAAAAGTCCTCTGTTCTAACATTCTGCATGAACTACAAAAAGTGATAAAAATAATTGAGCAAATTACCACAATGATAATTTAGTTGAGCTTGATTTTCAGTTTGCAGCCAGCACTTTTGGAAATAGCATATGAGTTTAGAAAATTTTAAATAACTGATTTCATTCCTGAACTCTAGTTGATATACTCTAGGTGGGCTTTATTATACTTATGTGATAACAGGAAAATCCTATTCTCTGAGTTTCAAATCATCCAACAAATAAGTAGTAATTCAGTGAGTCATTCTGTGAGTTTCATTCCACATATGCCACCTAATTGCCACCTACCAGACCCCGGGACTCAACTGGAGTGGGGACAGTCATGCTACCTGAGGGCCAGGTCGGTTTTATATTGCTGTCACATTATAGTTAATCAATCATAATGAGTTTAAATCACCCTCTTACGTGCTGGACACATGGTTTTACTGGGTCCCGGATCTTGGCTCTTCCTGATGAAAAAGATGGCATGCCGACTTTGTAATTCCTCAGTAGCATCATGATTTTGAAAGGAGCACAAGTGCATCATATTGCCTGGAGTTTGTCCCAGGAAATACCGCTGGAGTGTGCTGTGTGTGTGTTTGTGTGTTGGTTTTTAAAAACTGCTTTTCACAGGTCAAATAATTTTTGGAAGTGCATGAAAGACAATTCAGATCCCTCGGTCAACAGCCTTGCTGGATCCAAGCTGCACCCAGAGGAGAATCCTTGTGTGGCTGCACAGATTCCCCTGGTTCACATCCTCTGTTGAGGTTTGCTGTCCCTTCAGGCAAGATGACCACTGAGGCTCGGGAGTGTCCTGGACGGGAACATTTCTCTGCCCTCCCACCATCACCAAAAAGGAAGCTTCTAAATTAAGTGAATGTTATTGAGAGCGAATATCCAAAATACACATTACCATACTAAAGGTTCTGGAAAGTTCTATGGCAAACATTCCTATTTAATTTTGTTGATGTAGTGTTTTCAGATTATCATCTTTTTTTAATAACACATATTAACAACCCACAGGGAAAAGAAAAACAACCATAGGGACTTTTAGTTAGGCTTTATGACCCCAAATGGAAAGAAACCTCCAACGACTGGCCTAAATATAGGCACCAATTTAAGAAAATCAATATTTTACTTTACTATATTTGAAAACTCACCAGAGGTGGTAACAAATAATATACAATGGTCCTACGTACCTGTTACCTAGATTTCCCAAAAGATAACATTATGCAAGAGGCTTGAAAGCACAGCCAGGACATGAGCATTGATAGAGCGTATGGTTTACGTGTCCCTCTGTGTACACCTGTGTGTGTACACGTAACTTTCTCATGTATGTAGGTTTATGAACACAGCACAGTCATCAAGATGCCCAGGTCCCTGCTGTGCCCTCCACGGCACATGCTCCTGCCCCTGCTATCCCAGACCAGGCATTGCCAGTCTGCTCTCTGTTTGAAAGATGTTGTCATCCTAGAAACATGATATGAATGGAACCCTGTAGTACATTGTGACTTTGCACAATCACCTTTCTGCAGTCTACACAGTTTCCTTCAGATGCATCCCCATTAGGGGCATCGAGACTCTACTCCTGTTTGTGTCTGCATGAGGCTCCACGGCATGGATGCACCACCCCAGGGTCCAGGTAACAGTTCAAGCCCAAAGGCATCTGAGCTATCCCCAGGGTTCGTCCACTGCCCAGAGAGCTGCTCTGAAGCTAACTGGATATGTAGTTTCACAGGAAACTGGCAAATGGCTTTTCCCAGTGGCCACACCATTTTCCCACCCACCCACCATGTCAAAGAGACACAGTTCCCTGCCCCCCCCCCCCCACTGCACCTCCCCAGCACCCACTGGTCACTGTTCCTGTTTCAGCTGCTCACTCTGACGGGTGTGAAGGGACATCTCACTGTGGTTTGATTTGCATCTCCTTAAATAAGGACAACAAATCTCCTTTCTTGTGTTTCATGCCATCTCTCTCTCTGTCTTGGTGGCCCACTTATATATTTTTTGTTTTGTTTTGTTGTTGTTTTTTTTTTTTTTTTTGAATTCGAATGTTTTGTTTCTACTGCTGAGTTCTTTTTATGCAGGTCAGGTAAGTCGTCTGTGGAATGCACAGTGTGCAGGTAGAAGCCTCCAGTATTAAATTTTCATCTTCTTGATATGATCTTTCACAGAGCAAGGTTTCACTTTTTGATGAAGGCTGACTTCTAATCTTCCCTGTTATGGATCCAGCCTTTGCTATCAATGTCTGAGACCTTCACACCTAGCCCTGGGTCCAAATGTGTATCCCCTATTTTTTCTAAATGTTTGATAGTTTTGAATTTTGCTTTTAGTCTCATGACCCACTTTGAGTTAATTTTTGTATAAGGTGCAGTCTGTTCTCCTGTCTGGAGGATACCCTTTGTTGAATGTCTACTTTTTCTCCATTAAATCGCTTTCACACTTTTAGGAAAAGTAAGCTGGGCATATTTGTGTGAGTCCATTCCTGGGTTCTGTACTCTGCTCCATTATCTGTGTGTCTGTTGCTGCCCTCCTGAACACCATAGGTAAGCCTTTAGTAAATTTATTCTACCTGCTTTATTCTTCTTTCTCAAACATAGTTTTAGCTGTTCTTACACCTGTAACTTCACACACAAATTTTACTTTATTTAAAGATTTTGTTTATTTATTCATGAGAGATACACAGAGAGAGAGGCAGAGACACAGGCAGAGGGAGAAGCCAGCTCCCTGCAGGGAGCCTGATGTGTGACTTGATCCCAGGACCCCAGGGTCATGACCCTGAGCCAAAGGCAGATGCTCAACCACTGAGCCACCCAGGAATCCCCACATATAAATTAAAAAAAATAAAAAATAAAATAAAAAATAAAAAAATAAAAAACACAAAACTGTGTCTATGTTTAAAAGCCTTGCTGGAATTTTGAAAAGGGCTGCATTACACTGAAGAATTGATTCTGGCAAATGAGTCATTTCCCAGGATGGTCTCCCAATCCATGAACATGGTATGTCTACCCATTTATTTAGAAATGTCTATTCTCTTATTTAGGACTTCTATGCTTTCTTTCATCATCATTTAGCAATTTTCAGCATACAGACCCTTATATGAGTTTTTAATAATTTACGTTCTTTGGCACAATTATAAATGAGACTGTGGTTTTAATTTTGGCATCTGCCCATCCTTTGTTATTATCTAGAACCCAGTTCAACTGGGTTTTGTGTGTGTTGATCTTATGTTCTGCAGACTTGCTGAACTGACTTTTCTATTAGGTCTGGGAGCTAATAGAAAAATTTCATGAGTTTTTACATAGATAATCTTGTCATCTGCAAATATGTTATATTTATTTTTTTCTAAATAGTATGCTCTTTATTTCTTTGTCTTGCCTTACTGGACTAATACAATGTTGAATAAGAATGATAAGAACAAACATCCTTTCCTTGCTTCTGTCTTAGAGAGAAAGCATTCATTATTTTACATTAAGAATGATGTTAGCTGTAGGTTTTATTTTTGTTTATTTTGTATTATTTGCTTTATTTTAAAAATTAACCTTGTATTTTTTTTTTAATTTTTATTTATTTATGATAGTCACACACACACACACACACACACACACAGAGGCAGTGACATAGGCAGAGGGAGAAGCAGGCTCCATGCACCGGGAGCCCAACGTGGGATTCGATCCCGGGTCTCAGGATCAGGCCCTGGGCCAAAGGCAGGCGCCAAACCGCTGCGCCACCCAGGGATCCCTTAACCTTGTATTTTATTTTACTTTAAAAATTTTATTTGTTTGGGAGAGAGAGAAAGAAAGCGAGCACAAGCAGAGTGAGGAGCAGAGTGAGAGGGAGAAGCAGACTCCCTGCTGAGCAGGAAGCCCATTGTAAGAGTCTATCCCAGGATAAGCTGAAGGCAGATGCTCACCTGACTGAGCCACCCAGGTAACCAAACCTTGTATTTTAGAACTTTAGATCTACACAAAAATTGTGAGGGTGGTACAAAGACTTTCTGTATATGCCTCATACAATTTTCCCTATTGTTAATGTTTTACTTTAGTATGTTATATTGATTACAATTAATTATCCAATATTAATACATTCTTATTAACTATACTCCATAATTGGTTCTGAATTTGTCACTTTTCTCCTAATGTACATTCTCTGTCTCAGGATCCCATCCAGGACATCACATTGTAGTTAGTCATCATGCCTCCATAGGCTCCTCTTGGTTGAGACAATTTCTCAGAATTTTCTTGTTTTAAATGACTTTGACAGTTTTGGGAAGGACTGGTCAGGTATTTTGTAGAATGCTTATATAGTGGAAATTGTATCATGTTTTTCTCACCTGAGACTGGGGTTATGGGTTTGGGGAGGAGGACCACAGAGATAAGGTACCCTCTCTAATGCATCATATCACATATTGCTGACATGACTTCCCAGCACTGATGTTGACTTTCAGCCCCTGGCCGAGGCATGTCTGTCAGGTTCCTCCACTGTTAAGTTCTTCTTCCCTCCTCCTCCTCCATATTCTCTCCTTCCTTCCACTCCTTCCTTATCTCTTCCACTTTCTATCATGTGCTCTTTGGAAGAAGTCATTCTGCACAGCTCATATTTAAAGAGTGGAGAGCTATGCTTCATCTCTTGAGACCAGAGTATCTACATAAGTTACTTGGAATTCCTCTTCATGGGAGATTTGTCTTTTCTATTGTCATTCATTTATTTACACTCATTTGTGTATAGACTGGAGGATACCTACATTATACTGTGGGGTAAAACACAACGCTATGTTATTGATTCCATTGCTCAGATTGTTGGAGTGTTGGCCCTTGGTGCTCTTCGCATTGGCTCCTGTGTCCTTTCATATACTTTCACTTATCTTTTGAGCACTTCTTAAATTTTTGAAATAGGTGTTCCCAGCTTACCTTGTATTATTTTCTGCCCCAATCATAGCACCAATTATTTATCCAACAAGCTCTGGTTCCTTTCCTGGAGAATGGTATTGAAACCAAGCTGGGCTCTTGGTGTGCACATTGCTATGGGTGCCCTTGCTCCTGGATCTTCTCAACTGGCAAAGCAAGGAGAAACACGTATGACCAGCCTGTGTGTATATGCACATATTTATAAACATTGGTACCTATGCTTAGCAGAGCCCCAGTTCAAAGTAATTTCTCTTACTTATCCAGTGCCACACAGAGCATTCTAGCTTCCACTTCCTCAGCTTCCTTGTCATTGCTTTTTCATCTTGCACCTAAGTGATTGTTTTAAGAATCCTCTTCATTACTGAATAAAATTTAGGAACTAAATTTAATAATGATTTGTTGTGGAGAAGCAGGTCAACTTCACCCATTCTATTGGCAAACTCCCTTGCAGAGATACAGAGAAAGTAGCTCATTTAAAATTGTGTTTCCTCAGGATTTAGCAGATGTCTTATATGCCACAAACATTCGGAATGCCATGATGAATATTTTAAACCATCCAGATTCTTTTGTGTGACCAAGAGTAATCCTTTCACATCTTTAGTTTCCATTAGTGTTTTCTGCATGGGAGGATAGGATTTTATGGCCTTTAAAGACTCAACCACTTAGCATTGCTGTTTCTGAAAGACAGGATCATCTGAGGAATGAAAACTGATGCCTGAGGCAGGAAATTTGGAAGCAAGCTTCACAAAGGACAGGTATTGAGGCATAATCCAAGTGGCCAAAGCTTTCTTTCCTTACTGAGGGAAAAAGTCGTCAAGACTAGGAGGTGCCAACACATGCACACATGTGAGCACCTGTATGTGTGCACAAGTGCCTTTTCACATGAGAATTCCCAAAATAAAAAACTGTTTTTGTGAAGCAGAGGCTGCTACTGCCAGAGTTTAAAGGCTGAGTCATGCCTGGAGAGACAGAGGTATTGTCTGCAGGCAGAAAGACTGATTGTCAAGCCAACTAAACCCAAGGAATCCTAAAAAAATCTCCTGTTTTCTTTTCCCTTCACTGTTTCTGAATTTTGACTCTGCACAATGTGGGGCTCCCAGCTGTCACCTGATCCCCAGGGGAGAGGGCATCAAGCTCCCAGTGCCATCCCTCACTGTGTCTTTACTGGCCCCAAGTAAGACCACAGGAAGCTGGACCAGGGCTGCGCCTGGCATGGCCTTGTGGGCTCCTGCTGCCCTGGAAGTGGACCCTCTCCATGCCTGTTTCCAGGGCTTGCTCTGAGCACATTCTGACACATCCACACCCACACATCATTTCTACTTTATGGACAAGGACTCTGATGCTCCAAGACATTAATGCAGCAAAGTGGTTCACAAGCCATCCGCCATGGAGCAGAGAGCCTGACTCACTTCCAAGGCTGGGCCATGCTTGGGTCCAGTTACCAAACTTAGCAGCAGGTGGGCTGTGTCACATGCCATCCTGAGTCCACTCTGGCTCCCATAAGGAGAGGACACAGAATCCATGGACTGAACAATTGAGTCCATGTCTGAGGAGGACGTCTGCTGTCCCCATGGTCTGGAGCTCTTCCCCATCTTCCCTGTGATGACCCTGTCCTTCCCTCTTCTGGGACTCTGCTGACTCTCAGCCACTCAAAACTTGGTGTTTATATCAGACAAGCAAGCCGTCAGAGACCCTGTCCCCTCCAGGCCAAGAAAGGGCGTATAATCGAGGCCTGTGTAGTTGTGGTCATTGGCTTCATGGTCACGGTCACTGGACACAATCTGGGGCCCATGATCAAAGATGGATAAACCTTCCTCCTTGCCTAGGACTCAACCTCTCTTCCCTGTGAGGTTGCTATCTGTCTGGGGTGAGTACAACAAGGAAGCACCCTCTTTCTATCCCTTGTTGAGGACAGTCATCTGTCCTAGGCAAGGAGGAGGGTGAGGATGGTGACAAAAGCAAAAGCAGGGTCAGTGCTCCAATGGCAGCTCTGAGAGTCTGAACAGTCCCGTTCTCAGATTCAATGGGCTGATACATGCCCTTTGTTGTTAGTTATTATTTGCTTGAGCTAACTTGAGCTGGGATTTTCTTACAGCAAGTGTCCTCTCCACTATCCCTTTTGCAGAAGCAATGCTAACGTCAGGGTTTGAAATGAAAACACAGGTAGCACAGTTGCTAAAATCCAGAGGTCTGGAGGTGTGCAGGACATGGGCAAGTAGGATGGTCGACTTCTAAACCTGGAATTCCGGGAACTCCTGCAGCCCTGGACCACGAGAGATGGTTGGTCTACCTCTCAAGTGGGGCCAACAGAAGGTTTCAGGCTGATAAAGCCTTTCCTCCCGTGGAGTAAATTATTGAGCGCATCCTTAGGATTGGGACTGAGACATGGTCCTTGAAGATGCAGAGGAGGAACAGCAGAGCCAGCTCTTCTCCTGGCCGTGGAAAATGTCATTTCAGCTCGGGCTTGGCAGAAAGCAGAGGGATGTTTAGGATTTCACTTGCATTTCTGTGGCTGGCCCGCTAAATGACAAAGGGGCCACACTGCCAGTTTGTCCTGGGTGCACCGCAGGCTCCTGGCTGCTGGGGCCGCAGGGACAGACGAATGCCACTTCCCACACTAGCGGCTTTGGTTTCTGCAGTGACAGCACATTAGGCACGGCAGGTCCGTCGGCATCTGAGGTCAGCTGGTCCCATATGCTGAGCACATGTGGCTTCCCTGAACACTTGTCAGAATCCATGTGTCCTTTCCCAGCTTTGGAGTTTGTAAGGGGGAGAAAGAGCCCCAATCAGCTAGACATTTGCTGCTGCCGAGGCTGTCATTTGAATAGAGTTTCAAGTATATATCTAACATAATAACTGGATCAATATCAGTACTTTGAAAGATAGACTCATAACCAAATATATCTGCTAATTTTTTAATGTTTGTAGCACAAACATAATTGTAATTGGAAACAAACTCACTGAAGAGAGAAAAATTATTTTCGTGCCTCAAGCAAGACATACACATACACAAAAACAAAAAGCTTAGGCTTTCCCCCCCCCCAAGAACATCTAGTTCATAGTACCCTAAAAGCAAATTTGGATTAACCTAGAAATTAAGTGTGCATCATATACAAATCATTGATTAAAATAGATTAGAATCTATAGACCTCACAGAAAGGTACACTATTCTTTACTGCAAACAGATTTGTATAAGAATATATGGAAACTGGAAAAAAAACAGTTAGTTTCTCTGTATCCTATGTCATCAAAGATTAAAATCAGTCTGTGGGATTTAAATGTCCTTGTGCGCCCCTCCATTGGCTGGCTGTGTACACAAGCGCATCATGGGAGCCAAAGGGCTAGAGCTGCTCTCCATAACAGCCTCTACAATCAATCCAAGATCAGGATTGCTCAGAATTCCTGTCTTTGGCTTTTGTCCTTTATGCAGCATCCCAGCAGCATCTGCAGTCTCAGAATAGCCATCTGTGCCACTATCTGAGTCCCGAATATAAGTCCAAACCCAGACCTCAAGTGTTCTACTTCTCCTCACCTACCACTCTTTCAACCCCAAGAACCACAGGTCAGTCCAAGAGCTCCTCATTCCTCATTAGAAGGACGCTTAACTCCAATATCTTTCAACACGGCCTGGAAAGATCACATGCCTAGGGCACATGCTAGGCTCTGTTCTACGGGGTACATGGCTCCCAGGCAGAAAGGAGGGTCCAAGGGAATAGAACATGCGGTGGAAGAACTTGATCTAGAGGGTGTCTCCCTCCCTGTTGACCTTGGTGATGCACACCCAGCCATGACTAAGGGGGATCAGCAACAAGGAAGTGGGAATAAGCTTGTATTCTTTTAGAAAAACCAAGTACGAGAAACTGCTACACATTCTTACACATTCAGAAAAACCCAGCTCAAGACACACAGCCTCCCACATCTCATCTCTCTTCCCTCACAGAATAAAATACCCAAATTGATATCCCATGATAGTGTGTCCCTCCTGCGCCCTACAACATCACAAAGGAAAAATGTTAATCGCCAGTCTTGTTCCTTATGATACCTTTAATCTGTGTGTCTTAGACAATGGAGTCTCAGAGACTAAGAAGTTCAAATAATCAATTATTAAATAGTAATATGTATTAGGACACACAGAACCGGGACCTAATTATGAAAAGGGTTTTGTGTCTGGAACAGCAAATGTTTCGCGACTCATTTTGTCTTTCCCTGACAAGGACGATGTACCAGAGAATGGATGGGGTATAATTATTTTTTTTAATTCCAGAAAATTTTCTTGATGTTCATAAATAATCTATTCAATCACTTTAGCAAAAGGGAAATGTTAAAGTGATGGAAAACACTGCTCACCTAGACTTGTCCGTGGTCTTTAAATCATTCTCTACTCCATTCCTCTTGCTGACATTCGGAGATGATTTTAATTAAGGACCCTTGACAAGGTACCATAGTCATTTAAAATTACTGGCTCAGGAAAATCTTTATAAAGATGGCTTTAAAGAGTTCAGAAATCCCAATAGTTCTCAGTATCAAGAGGGTGTGCCATAAAATTGTAAATGAGTGCATGCACTAGCTGAGGTTATAAAGTGCTGTTGTTTTTCTGGTTTGACATTTCATAGATTCCAGGTGAGCCTAGCTCAGTGGCAAAACGTAAATCACAGAACAGATCTGAATATTGTAAAATGTGAAAGTAGGAGCCTTTTGGAAGCTATGAAGTTAATAGTAATCAGTAAGTATTCTGATAGTATGAATTATTGCTAACATCATAATTACCGTGTAAAATAGTATTTTTTTCATAGCAGAGGAGCACCAAAAACTAATGGCCAGAATGATTATAATAGTTATGAATTAATAAATCAATAGAAATTGTGATGACTATTTTAACAGTGAAACAAAAGCATCTTTTGTGTTAAGACAACAGCCCAAAAGCATGCTCAATGCTCTTTTATCATGATAACAATAATTCCTTAAAAAAATAATAATTCCTTTTAACAGTAGGCTAGCCAAACTGGTCCCAGGCTTGGGTTTTCATTATTCTTCACCCTGACCAGAAATTATCTCTTTGTCCTCTGCACTTCCTACAATCACCATGACCTCCAAACTTTGCCCCTTGGCCTGTGACCTTTGTAGTACCAAGTTTGGGGTAAATATCTCTCCTGTACCAGGATATAAGCACCTTCAGGGTGAAAGCATGGTTTTGTTCAGCTCTAAAAATCTAATCTACTGAAAGTCAACAAATATGACGTGATTTGACTTGAGTCCAACAAACTGGAGGATTTCACCTGTGTCAGATGCACCTGGAGACATCACTGGACCCAGCCAGGAAAAGCTGCAACGGGACAAGGTGGATGCACCAGGACTGATTTCAGCTCAGACATTCTAGAAGGTACAAGGTAGAAACTAGGAACTTAGCATTTATAAGACCGAAATCATAAGTCATGGAATCTGTGTGGCTCAAATTGATGTCATTGAACTTATTAAACTCAATTTCATACAACATATTCACAGTTTCAGAAATTAATCATATGTCCATGATTTGAATGTCACCCTTGTAGAATATTGTCTGAAAACCCCTGACTAATCCTCGGGGCTGTACACTAGCCTTCTCCACGCCACATCACTCCCACGTACATTGATTCATTCATGCGGCCATTCACGTGAACATTTGGAAATCACTGGGTGAACATACTCGATTGTGCACAATCGAACACACAAGTGGTTTGAGAAAATGAAAGTTACTTTCACTCTTTCAAAATAATTATCTATGACTAATTTTTATTGCGTTTATTTTTAAATAATCATTTAAAACTCACTTTCTATGGTTTTATTTTTTATTTTTTTAATTTTTATTTATTTATGATAGTCACAGAGAGAGAGAGAGAGAGGCAGAGACACAGGCAGAGGGAGAAGCATGCTCCATGCACCGGGAGCCCGATGTGGGATTCGATCCCGGGTCTCCAGGATCGCGCCCTGGGCCAAAGGCAGGCGCCAAACCGCTGCATCACCCAGGGATCCCTGGTTTTCTTTTTTAAAATTCCCCTGGCTATTCAGGGTCTTTTCTGATTCCACACAAATCTTAAAATAATTTGTTCTAACTCTCTGAAGAAAGTCCATGGTATTTTGATAGGGATTGCATTAAACATGTAAATTGCCCTGGGTAACATTGACATTGTCACAATATTAATTCTGCCAATCCATGAGCATGGAATATTTTCCAAGATCTATAAAGAACTTATTAAACTCAACACCAAAGAAACAAACAATCCAGTCATGAAATGGGCAAAAGACATGAACAGGAATCTCACAGAGGAAGACATAGACATGGCCAACACGCACATAAGAAAATGCTCTGCATCACTTGCCATCAGGGAAATACAAATCAAAACCACAATGAGATACCACCTCACACCAGTGAGAATGGGGAAAATTAACAAGGCAGGAAACCACAAATGTTGGAGAGGATGTGGACAAAGGAAACCCTCTTACACTGTTGGTGGGAATGTGAACTGGTGCAGCCACTCTGGAAAACTGTGTGGAGGTTCCTCAAAGAGTTAAAAATAGACCTGCCCTACGACCCAGCAATTGCACTGTTGGAGATTTACCCCAAAGATACAAATGCAATGAAACGCCGGGACACCTGCACCCCGATGTTTCTAGCAGCAATGTCCACAAAAGCCAAACTGTGGAAGGAGCCTCGGTGTCCATCGAAAGATGAATGGATAAAGAGATGTGGTTTATGTATACAATGGAATATTACTCAGGCATTAGAAATGACAAATACCCACCATTTGCTTCGACGTGGATGGAACTGGAGGGTATTATGCTGAGTGAAGTAAGTCAATCGGAGAAGGACAGTGTATGTTCTCATTCATTTGGGGAATATAAATAATAGTGAAAGGGAATAGAAGGGAAGGGAGAAGAAATGTGTGGGAAATATCAGAAAGGGAGACAGAACATAAAGACTCCTAACTCTGGGAAACGAACTAGGGGTGGTGGAAGGGGAGGAGGGCGGGGGGTGGGGGTGAATGGGTGACAGGAACTGAGGGGGGCACTTGAAGGGATGAGCACTGGGTGTTATTCTGTATGTTGGCAAGTTGAACACCAAGAAAAAAATAAATTTATTATTATAAAAAAACGGAAAAAAATAAAATAAAACTCACTTTCTAGAGAAAGGGAAGAATGTTGATGTTAGTCAACGGGTCCTTCCAGTTTGGCCTGGAAACAGACCTGGAAGAGATGCTTGATGACAGGCTTCCTGGACTTGGGCAGAAGGGTTTTCCCTACAGGGTCTGGGCAGGGCCAGGGCTGTGTGAAATCTCAGGTCCCACATGTGCCTCTGCACCCAGCCATGTGGACGTGGGAGACCATCCAGAGAGAGGGTAGCAAGGCTTAGCCCACCCCTCCCTGCACGTCGCCTGAACGGTGGGCTCTGCACGGATGGCATCTGTGTGTAGCCCCTTCTCATCTGGGTACCAAAAACAATAAACTCAGAGCAAAGATGAGCCCCTTGCCAAGCTCCATCTTCAGATCCAAACTGTTTACATTGTGCGAGCGTAAACAGACACGGGTCCCCCAGTCCTGCTGATGTAATATGTGGGGTCATTATGACCCCTATGATGAACTTGAGTGCGCTCGGAATCCCCAGCCACAAAAGGAGAGCATAATAAAATGGTACACTTAGTAAGAGAAAGGAATTTGAAAAGGAGAAGCATTCCTTGGACCTACCCCAACATTGATTTTCTTTATACTCTGCAGTAACTCCTGCAGATCCCGCTTCCTCTTCCACACGATCGCTCCACCGGCTTCCCCTCCACTAGACAGACTTCCTCAGAAATGCCTGCCCCTCCTTGGCCGCTTGGCTGCCCTTCTCTCCCATATTCTATTCCTCACACTCCTGAAACAGCACAGTGGCATTCCAAAGGACATTGAAATATGTGTTTTATATCAAACTCCATGACTTCCATTCTCTTTCTGAGCATGTTTCTTTGTTCATTTGTGCTCTGGGAGCCATCCAATTGCTCAAAGAATCACAACGTTCTAGAGCTCACCAGAGAACCTGTGACCTGCCACCCAAATCGCTCACATCCCACACACTTCAGGATCACTGGTGCAAGGACAGCGAGGCCCCAGCTGGCCCCCTGCGCTGCACCTCTGCACTGGGAACAGAGGTCAGGGTACCTACTGAGGCACGGACTGAGGCATGACTCTGTGGAAGTGAGCAAGCACGGGACATCCTCTTGCTTTTCTGTTCTTATAAGGGAGTAGAAAGTAAGGTCTCCAGGACTAAGAAGTGCCATTACCAACGCCCAATATGAGCAAAATGCAAAAGTATTAGATTTATAGGGAGAGCCATGCGCGCGTGCGCTTGCGCGCGCACGTGTGTGTGTGTGTGTGTGTGTGTGTGTGTGTGTGTGATTCACACACTCGCCTTTGGGCAACGCAGGCTAATATCCTCCTTATCTCTGAGCAGCGTCCTCCATAGTTCCATAGGGAGTAATACTCTGGTTTTCTGCTTGGCAATGAATTTCTCCAAATGTAGTTTAGCGTCAAAGAAAATTCTTACTTTGTTTCTTGAGAGAGAGAAATGAATGTGATGTGAACTGAGAAAGAATCTGCAAACATCCACCTAGTTTTGTCTGTCCTGCAGAATCTTTGTCATGTGATTTTTTTCCCTAGCTTTTCACTGATACTAACAACATGTGGGAAACCGACCCAGCAGACAGCACACGATGCATGCACACCCACCTGTGCTGGATCTTGAGTTCATGTGTCCCCGTGGACAGGGGCCTGGGAACATAGCGTCCAATGACCTCAACATGTACATATGAATTAAAATATGCCTGTAATGTATTTCATGGTAGGTTTATGCATTTCTTTTGTCATATTTTTTGATATATTCATAGGTAAAAATATAAATTCTTGTTTTGACAATCAAAAATTGGGCCAATCAGTTCACACAAGCTGGTGATAATTGTAAAGATGCGGTAAGATCTGGTCATAAAATACTAAAGATTTTTAAAAATTGGCTACATGAATGGCCACAGAGTGCCACTCAAGTATTTCCCAAAGTCATTGCTTTAAGGATGAAGACTCATGTTCCTATCCAGGCAAGACACTTTTCCAAAATTACTAAAGCATCCTCCAGAGATAGTCCATACTGTTAATAATACAAACCCTGTCATGTCATTCCAGATTAACACAGAACAGTAATAAATATTCCTCATTATTTCATTTAAGAATGATTAGTAGATAATATTTTGAAGAAGTGAAATAATGTCTCTTGTAACCTGTGTGAAATAAAATGAACGTGTGGTAAAAACCGAAACTTGAGCTCAACGAGAAGCACCAGCAGAGCATTGGTCTAGGAGAGGCAGTGGCTTGAGCTCTTTGTAAGTGTAGTGAACTTTACAAATGAACTCGAAAGTTCCTAGTTGTTTCTAAGAGTGGACCACAACTCACCTTTCAGTGCACACATTCTCTTATGTCACTGATACAAGTGAGAAATACAATGCTTTGGGTACCACAATGCATCCTGAACCCCCAAAAACGGTGCTTCTTTGAAGTGTCTCTCTGGGGGGTGTTATCTGGGAGGCTGGGATGTCGGCTCAGAACCTCCTTTTACAGCCAAGAAGCAGATGAATGTGGGAGTTTCTGAGGGTTAGCCTACTTGGTGACAAAGCCGTATCTGTCCAGGGAGTCTGACTTTTAGGTTGGCACCTCACTTGTTTTGCAGGAAGGGAAAAGAGGAAGTTTCTCTTCCAATGACATTTTTTAGAAAAACTGAAGACTTATATTATTAAACAAGTTGCAATGAGGTGAGCGTTTGAAAGTGTCCGGGAACAGCAATGGGCTGTTTGAACTGTTTCCCAACTTCCTCCACCAGATGGTTTGTTGAGCAATGACTGGCCCAAATATTTCAGGTGCTGTAAGTATCGTCATAAAATTAGTTAATTCAAGTATCCCCCACACCAACTTTGCAGCATCATTTGCTAGATGGCTTTTGAGAGGGTTTCTGCAGACTGTGATGATTTGCTGCTGCACTGTGATGTTTATGGGCTCAATAAAGAGAAGGTTCTAAAAAGATTATAGGCACTGAAAAAGGAAATATAACCTTTTCTTTGGGAGAATGGAAGAAAACAGACTAAACATTTTTGGAATTTCTTGCCTGCCATGAAGATGTGATGATTCCCCATAGACATTCTCAGTTGTTTTATATCCTCCACAAAAATCTTCAAGGAGAGGAATAAAAATTCCAGATAGAAAACAAACCACTCTCCCTCCCCAGGACCCAGGACCCTGGCACGTCTTGCCGACTCCTTCTGTAAAGAAGGACCCTTCACCGGGCAGACATGAGTCTGGCACCCCTCGACAGGATTTGGTGTCTTGGCAACAGCAGCAATAACCTCTTCATTTTCAAAATATTTTCTGGAATTATAAACATTTTCATGGGAATTAAAGTGTTATTAGAGTTGGATGTACTGATTGTCCCTGGCAGTGGATCTAAATGGGACTGTGGTGACTCCCAGTAACCTATGATGTGTGTCCAACATAACGCAATGGTATGGCCTTACTCTGGAAAAGTGTTCCAGAATGACCTTTTTAACTTTAATAGGGAAAATAAAGAGAAAACTGGAGAAGTTAATTGTGCTAGATTTTGGGATTGGATAGTTTGGCTTCGGTTTGCCTTGACGGTGAGCCTGGTTGGAGTACATTCTGTTTCCCAGAATCAGCTGTGTCCCCGTGTGCAATGGGTCGAGAGACCCCGTGACCACTTTCCTCAGGCCTCCCTGATGGGGTCTCTGCACATGCACACCTCTCTCCTGGACAACTTCTGTACTTAGCCTACTCTCATCCTGTATCTTCCTCTGCTCCAGACTTAAAACAAAAACAAGAGACAGAGTTATAACGTCAGCAAAAACCATTCTAATTAGTGTTGTTGCCTATGGAATGATATCACATATATCTTTATTATTAAATATTTTAATCCAGAGGCATGTGGTGCTTCATCAAATATAACTCGCATTAACCATGAGATCTAACATTATCTTGTATATCATTGATAAAGAAAACTAAAAACACCAATTAAACTGGGACATGATAACTTAAAATTTTTTTAACTTATCAATAGAGCTGTTTTGGTTTTATTCAAACATGCATACACTTGTGTTACACTAGTATACATGCATAAAGAGGAAAATCATTCAAAACAGAAATAGTTTAGGGATAGGTGGGTAGAAAACAGCAAGCAGCGGCCGCACACATGCTTACTTGGTACCTGCATTAACTCCAGGACAGGGGACACTGCACCTCCCATGGGAAGCCATGCAGACAAAGCGCCAGGTGCAGTGGAGAGAACTAACTGGGGGCAGGGGCTTCCACCGTGACATGTGGCAGCTAGAGGAGGTTGGACTCCAGCCTCACCAGCTGTGCTGTGGGGACCATGCCTTCAGGAACAGCCCAGGGCAGGGGTGCAGGGGTCTCCCAGAACCACCCCAGTGGTCCCAGCCAGGCCTCCAGAGGTGCTTCCCAGCGCAGCGCCCACCATCAGGCCCCAGTGCCCCAGGGCCAGGATGCCATCCACGCAGACCCAGTGTGGCATCTGCCCATCCACCCTGCCCTGACTTCCCTGTGAGCGTGCCAAGGAAGCTTTGCATGTGACAGCAGCCATGCAGACCATTGCACATTATTGAAATTTTATTTCATTTTGCTTAAAACAAGATAAGATTGAAGGACATTTCTACGTGCAGACAAGCCAGACTCAAAGCCCCCAGGATCTCGTGCACACGGTTGTGTCTCAGGCACACCTGGACCGAGTTTCAGAACTACACTCATCCTGGGAGCCCTTTCTGCTTGATATTTTTGCTAAAGTTTGGCTTTATTTTTTGTCATGTTCTTCTTCCATCAGACCACATTTCCGACCAGAGCAAAGACTTACCATCTGTTCCTGTTGGAAAGGAGGTGGCGTTTCTATGAGGAGGTCCCTGAACAAGGTGGACTGTGTTGCATGGAAAAGTTGTTCTAAGAAGTAACTTATCCATTGTCTTTGCTGGGAAATGGGCCGTGAGCCCCGGGAACCTACTCTTCACCTGTCCCTGGTCTGTTCTGAACTCAGAGGTGGTCCACATGTGCATGTCCCTGCATGTTCATGTCCTGTCCCCAGGGACCCGAGCCTCTCCTGCACGTTTCCACGCACCATTTCCATGAGTAACCACCTGTAGACGAGTGTATACCCAGAGCTCTTATCTGTTGTTAGAGTCTATAATCTCCAAGAATGCCCTAATTTCCATCATTCTCTAAGCCTGTCATCACGGCTGAGACAGGCTTATCCTTCTGAACAGATGAGATTAGTCGATCATGTTAAAGTCAAAAGGGGGATTATAATGCTTGTAATACACTGAGTCAAATTAAATGAGTTTTGTTTGTACATCAGAAGATCATGTTACTAAGGCTAGAGTATTTTCCACTGAGTATAATAAATTGCCAATAAAACATAAGTGTGTAGGAAAAAACCCTCAAGCAGATAATATGAACAAAGTAAAGATGGTTGTTTTATTTTTATTTTGTTCTTGTCCGTTCAACCTAGTAAATGGGCGTCTTAATTCTGCTGGTGCCTCTCATTTTTAATATCCAGCACGAGAGCTCCAGCATTATGCTGAGCGTTGGTTAGACTCAGCACCCAGTGGATACACAGGATTCATCTAACATATGGCTCATCTAGAGATCCGGGTGTTTGGGGGTTCCTGGACCCACATAAACAGAATATCCCTAGGACATCACTACCCCTTATACTCCCGCTTAGCCATCTCTGTTTCTAAATGCTGTGTCCCATATTATTTGCAGAAGAGAAAAAAAGTGCCTGTCTTTAAAAATCTTATTAAGTATTCCCCAGGAAACAAGAAAGCCCAGGAAACATCAAGAGACAGACAGGGAGACACGCCAAATGCCTTCAGAGCCCATTGCTGGACTGTTATTCTGGACACTTATTAGCATTGGCAAAAGTTGACAGAATCTTTAAAAGGTCATCTATTAGTATGTTCTGTGTCTGTTGCCTTTCCAATATGAGTAGGTGGGAGTCTTCCTGCACATATATGGCCCATCCAAAACCCCCAGCTTGGCCCACTGTGGCATTACTCATAGGAGCTGAAGCCTTCAAATCCTTCTTGAATACCTCCCTCTTGGCCAGACCCAGAGGAGCTACTGCCTCGGAGGGCTAATTGGTTCCTGTATCATTGCTGTCCATGTGAGTGAAGACCCTTCTAAAAATATTCTGGTCTTTCCAGGATAATATAGTGAAGCTAGAGTATTAACTCCTTGGATACAAGGAAAATGGCCTTCCTCCCAGGGAAGATGAATTCTATGTACAAGTTGTGCAGAAATATCCTTTTCAAAATTCAGTGCCCTGCTGTGGTATGAAAGGAGGTGATAGTCTTGGGGAAACTATGTATTTGCAAAACTTAATTAGGACTTCCTGCTCCCTTGGACTATAGAGAGCTGCAAGGAGAATCCTCCCACCCTAGAAACAACAAGAGCAAATGTAGGAGATACGCAAATCCACAGCTTTTGTTTTGAATCCACTGGAGAGCTAATGTCGTAAGGCAATCCACCAACTCAAGATCTAAGCAACAACAGATGTCTAAGGAAAGGTGGAACAAAATCACTTTTTTTTTTTACCTGAGAGGATGATACCAGACACAGGTAATAAGCCAGCTAAATTTTTGATTGAGTAGCTAAGGGCTGAGTATTGGCTGGTGAGAAGATCCAAGAGCCTGGGGATTGGTTCACTCACACACTGTCTTCAGATTGGTGACCATCTGGCTTGAACAGAACTGTCTTCTGTTCATGCCCCCAGGTACTCACAAAAAAGCTGGGGCAAGGTGTGAATCCTAAGGAAGCACCTCTGGAACAGACATCTGCAAGAGGGAACTGCATCCGCTTTGGGAAAAGATGCACCGTGCCCTATATAATGGCACCTGTCTCTCCTGTGGGTCAAAGCTTTAAACTACAGGGGAATGCAGCAAACACTGTCACTCTTGGGGAACTGGGAAAGCCCACTGCAGATTGGGTAAGAGAAACACAAAACTTCCTGCCTTTGTTTAAAGTAAAAGTGTAGCAATTAAAAAGTATGTATTTCTATCATATGTAAAAGTAAAATACATGAAAAAATAGGCAAAGGATTGGCAGGAAGAGTCAAGTGTGCAGTGTAGTAATGACCATGTACTACATGGAGGCAGCAATATGTACTGATTAATTAAAAATGTTTAGTGTAAACACTAGAGCAAATAACAAAAACATTATAAAGTGAGTTATACATAGTAAGCCAATAATGATGATAAAATGGAATAATAAAAAATACTCAATTAACCCAAATGAAAACAGAATAAGAGAAAAATGGAAACAAAGAACAGATGAATCAAATAGAAACAGCTAGCAAGATGATAGACTTTATCCAACTATATCAGTAATTACATTAAGTTGTGGCAGTTTAAATATATCAACTAATAGAATATATCATATTAGAATAAAAGCAAGACCTAATTATATGCTGTTCACATGAACTCCACTTTAAATATAAAGACAAAGATCAGTTAAAAATAAAAGGATGGGGTTAATCAGAAGGAAGCTGGAGTATCTGTATTCATACCATACAAAGTTGATTTCAATACAGCACTATTACCAGAGACAAAGAAGGTTATTATTTAATGATGAAGGCATCAATTCTTCAAGAAGAAAAACATGGAAATCCTAAAGGTTTATAAAAATTAAAGTAGAGCTTTAAGATACTTAAAGCAAAAACTGTTAAAGCTGCACGGAGAAGCCAGTAAACCCATAATTACGATTAGAGGCTTGGACACTCCTCTCTCAGCAGCTGATGAAACCTCAATACACAAGCAGAACTGACCACACAGCATGGAAGACCTAAACAGCACCATCAGCCAACAGGATTTAATAGAAATTTCTAGAATACCCCACCCAAAGCAGCAAGATATACATTCCATTCAAGTGCATATGTTTACCATTATAGACAATAGTCTGGTTCCACAAACCAGTCCTAATAAATGTAGGAGGATGTCAATCATATAAAGCATTTTTTTAACACAATGTAATTTAATTATAAATCAGTAAAATACTGACTTCTGAAAAATGCTGGAATGTTTGAAAATTAAATGCCACACTTCTAAATAACCCATAGGCCAAAGAATGTATAAGGGAAAAAAATAGAAACTACTGTGATCTAAATGAAAATGAAAACACAACACATCACATTTCTGGGATGCTGCTAAGGAATCTCTCAGAGAAACTGATAGCAATGTCCACATATTAGTAAAACAGAAATATCTCAAGCCAACAACCTCAGCTTCCACTCTAAGGGATTAGAAAAAGAGGAACAAACAAAATATGAGGTCATCAGAATATTGGAAATAATAAAGATCAGTGTGAAAGTGCTAAAGTAGAAGACAGAAAAACAATAAATAAAATCAAAGAAACCAAAACTGGTTCTTTGATAAGATCACTAAAATTGTTAAAATTCAAGACAGATTTATTGGGGAAAAAGACAAAATCACAAATTACTGGAATCATAAATAACAAAGGTGACATCACTACAGATTCTACAGGTATCAGATAAAGAAGGGGATATTATGAATAACTACATACCAATGAACCCAACAACTTGGATGAGATGGGTAATTTTTTTGAGGGACACATACACATAGCCCTATATCTGCTAACAAAACTGAACTATAGTTTACAATCTTCTCACAAAAAAAATTCCAGGTCCAGATGGCTATTATGCTGATGAGTTCTAACAAACATTTAGGGGACAAATAATACTAATTATAGACAAAATGTTGCAGAAAATTGAAGAAGAGGGAATATTTTTGTTCTCATCCTTTGAGGCCAGCATTACCTGATGCCAAAACCAAAAAAAAGACATGACAAGAAAAGAAAACTAGAGACCAATGTTCTTTATGAATGCAGTTGTAAATATTCTAACTAAAAGCAAACGGAGTCTGACAATATCTAAAAAAATGGATACTAGAGCTTGATTGATTAGAGATTAAAGTTTAGTTTAATGTCTAAAGAGAAATCAATGTGATTCACCAGATTAGCCAATTTAAAAGGACAAATGATATGGTCCTCATAATAGAAGCAGAGCTATTATTTGATATGAATTAACGTTGGAGTAGCCAATCAGGAATAGAAAGAAGAGAACTTCCTGAACCAGACGAAAGACATTTATGAAAAGCCTACTGTCAACACCACCACACTCTGTTGTGCAAGACTATTCATCTGTGTGCTCTGGCAAAGGAGTCTGTGCAGGTTGGCCTCACCCCGCAGTGACAGCACTTATGACCAAGTCATTGTGCATCTGCTTGGGTGGGGTGGCCCATAGTGACCAAACAGCTTTTGCTGATAAATGATCAACATGTGAGTGTACCAGGCCTGGTACAGGAGGTCTCACTGATTGACTTTCTAAACTGTATCCCTCAGGACCATTGCATATCAAAACTACATTAAAAAAAGTGTGTGATTTGCCTTCAAAATAGGAGAGTGAACATCAGCCACATCACTGCCAAGCTGAGTAAGAAACATCTTGATATGCTGAGGGTCCCTAATGAGGGCAGAAGCCATGGGTTAAATAAACAGCTAAAGGACATCTCACGGTAATGGGAAGAGCATGGGCTTTTGTGCGAGACAGACAACTGTATGTGCTCGAGCTCGGCAAAGCTGAACACCTGCCCAGGTGATGCCCAAGTGATGCCCAGAGCAGGGCTAGGTGTCTAAGTCAAAGCCGTGCGAAGACGGAGTGTCTTTTGCAGGCTTTCTGTGTGTTTAGTTGTGTTCAAAAGAACTCAGCTGGGGAAGGGCCCTAATTTTACAGACAGAAGAGAAGAGCCCAGAAGTCCCCAAATGCACAAAGAAATTCCTAGAGCTACCAGACTAATTTATTTCCAGCCAAAGTGTTGGGGGTGTGAAGGCAAATCTCAACAGCCGTGTCAGCGTTGACTGTTAGGAAAACTTGCTACCAGCTCTGTTTATGCAAGACCAAGAAAATGTGGACACAAAGCTGGCTGAGTACATTCAGCCGAATTCCACAATGTGACAGGAACAGCCCAGTTCCAGCACCAGCGGCCCCCATGCCTGATTCCAACAAACTGATGGAGAAAGGAAGGATGTGTGGGAGAAACTGACGGATGTGCTGGCCAGGAGCCGTAAGCTCCCTCGGAAGAAAGCGTGGCCCTCTGGTGAGCGGAGCTGCAGGGCGCTGATCCTGGGGCTTGCTTCCGGGCCAAGCCTTCCCCGCACACACTCACCGGCTAAGTAACTTGTCTGGGGAGACACGGGAATCACAGTGGAGCGTGAGCGAGTCCCGGTCCCTGGAGTCTTCATCGGTAGCTTAGCGTGCTGAGCCAGAGCAGTCCCCTCCATGAGTTCTTGGATTAAGAATCGATGGTGGGTAACAGCGTCAGGATCACATAACCCAGCCCTGGAATACACTTTCTAAACACCATTTCTCTAAGTATCAGAATGAACCTAAAAGTAGAGAGGGTTTTTTTGTTTGTTTGTTTGTTTGTTTGTTTGTTTGTTTGTTTAACAATTGTTTGCTTACAACGGCTTACACTGGTTTCTGACTCGCAGCCAGGGAATTACATTCTCCGTAGGAAATGGGATCCCCACCAATGAGCACAGCCCTGCTCACGTGCATATGCGTACAAAGAAGAGAGGCAGAAAGTAATCAGAGCATCTCTAGTTACGACATGAGCTCAGGAGCCACTGAACGTCTGAACATGCACGTCATGTAGAAAGGGTGCAAGCATCCAAAGCACGAAGGTGCCACTGCCTGCCACTGGCATCTCGGGGACACAGCATGGGGTGACCATCTGGCTTGATTAATCAGTACCTCTTTGGCCTCCTTCATTCTTCCACCCATCTGATGGTGCTGAGCATCTATTATGCATCAACACTAGAACGGGCACTGGGTATATAGATGGCCCCATGACCAGCCACCATGTTTATCCTGTATCTAGACCCAAGGGATGTGCCAGTGGGCTCAGCCTGTGACCGTTCCTGGGCTGCAGGGCTGGCACAGAGGTCAGAGCCCCACTGTCTGTTGCCGGCACAAGAGGACAGCATAGCCCACATCCCCCAAGCCTCTGCCAAGGACACCCTGGACCGGCCCATCATCCTCCCTGCTTGCTTCTCTGCTGCCTCATGCATGACTTTGAAACACCATCAGAAAAAGTTCCCTGCTCCCAACTTTGCAAGGGCAGCAGGTTAAGTGATGAGGCGTGAGAACACGTCCTTGAGGAAGAACACGAGAGCATCAAAGACAGAGATGTGGCGACAGTGCTCCTTGCAACGGATGTGACCTATATACATCGTTCATGCCCTGTTATATATACTGAGTGTGCGATTGTGGGCTCTGACCCCGGGATTTTCACACCTGTCCCATACATTCTGTGAAGAATCTAGTCCCTTGTATGTTCCTTGTCTTGATGTGAACAACACATTTTGTAACAAATTAAATGCAAAAAAAAATTACAGGTTGTCACAAATGAAATCGAGTTCAGTTCACAGAAAGCAGACTTTTGCATCTCTGCACTTCAAGCCTCGGAGGTGTCCTTCTCCAGAGGTCCTTGATCTGTTGTGGGCCCAGAACCAGAACCAGGCCCATCCCGCCGAGCCGAGCCACCAGGGGGATGCTGCGTGTCTGGGCACCTCTTCTGAGCTCAGAAACAGCCTCTGAATCTTTTTTTCCCCCCTTTTGCAGACTGCAGGGACCTCTAATAAAAGCACTAGAAACCAAATATGTTTCTATCATCTGCTAAATGAGCTCACAGGGTAGCAAAGGGGGGGGCAGAGAGCAGAGCCGTGCACACACAGCTTCCCGCTGCCTGGCCTGACGGCATCCCGGGCTGGCCGAGCACCTGCCGCCGGCACGCACCCCCCGCCCCCTCCCAGTCTGCACTCAGCCGGCAGGGAAGCTGCGGATGGCCCAGGGCTTGCTCCTCTGCCGCAATGGGCATCCGAAGACGCGTGGTCACGGCTCACACAGTGTCATCCATCCTGTTCCCCCAGCACCCGTGTGGCCGGGGGTCCTCAGAGTAGACGATCTCATCTGGCCGTCGCTCTCCTCCATTATAAGGGACCTTGTGGGGTGAGGAATTTTACTGTCAGTAAAAGGGTCTGAGTCCCTTTCCCAAGAACGCTGAGTGCGGGTGTTGAGATCCTTCCGACCCTTCAGCCGTGCTACTTGCCACGCTTCTGCGGCACAATAGTCTAACTGTGTGTTGTGGGCCGGACATCACCCGAGAGCATGCATCTGCTGTGAGATGACATTGGAAATGACTGGGAAGGCTTCGCTTACCACTGAGCTACAAAACCTCCAGAAATCTTTTAGCACACGGTCGGCCAGAGATGCCTCACTCACGTGCAGCATCTCTCAGAGAATTTGGTTTGGGGATTTATCTCTGTGTAAATATTGAAAACACATTCCTTAATTCACCTCATCTGGCCTCACAGATTTGACCAAATTGCAGCATGATTTGTGAAAATAAGGTAGTGTGGAACGTTGGTCATTTCAACAGTCTCACTTTCGAACAGTCCGGGAGATGCAAGAAGATGCCTTCTCCAGTGGCCCTTTCCTCCCTGGCTAGCCCTTCTCAGATATTTAATTCAGCTTGGTCTTATTTCTGTTACTTTTCTCCTCTGACTCTAAGAATAATCTGTGCTTCATACTCACAGAAAAGAAAAGAAATAAAGACTCTAGTAGCCTGTCATCTCGGTGCAGCTCTGCTGTGGAATCCAGCAGCAGGCGTGCCCCGCGGTGCTCAGCCCCTGAGAGCTGGACTTGCACATTTCTGCTCCAGATTCCAGGACTCTCTCCCTTTCACAGACACATTTGTAAGGTGATTAACTTCAGGAGCTCATGCTGCTCAAAGTAACTAAAATGGCGAATGTTTTGACCATTTTGATGTAGAAATCTAGGAAAACAGTCATCAAAAACAGGGACAGAGGTCTGAAATCCCTGGCAGGCTTTGCGAGGGGTAATAAAGATGCAGAAAGCTATAAAAGCAGGTGATTTAAGGGAAGGCAAGTGTTTGAGCACAGCTGGTATTTTAAAATCTGACATTATTTTCAGTATTTATTTTAAATCTCAATGCTTACATTGATTTAAGAAGGTCAAAGAATGTGTTCTTTTCTTCCCCCGTCTTACAGAAAGAATTAGGATGACCCCAAAGTATGTTAAAAAAAAAAAAAAAAAAGGATGAATTGTCTTTGGTTGACTTTAAAAGGGGAGGAGAGTCACCTGCCCCATCCGCAGGGTGGCTAAGGATGCCGATGCTGAGCATCAGGAGCGGACAGAGAGGGCCCTGACCCCATGCGTCTGGAGCCTGTCCTTCTAAGTCCCCACAGTCGTGTGGGCTGTGCTCTCCGGGGCGGCCCATGCAGCACCAGCCCACACCCGTGCACTCTCTGCAAACAGAGGTGTGTGTGCTTGCCGCTTGTCAAAACAATCCTGAAACCCCATTTTCCTTTAATGAAGTATAGCTCTGTCCTCCAGATGTATGCGTGAATAAGATGTCATAGTCTGTTTTGGTTCCGGACTGCACCCTGCTGATGTTCTTAGGCAGCAGGAAAATTGCCTTATTGAGGCATATTGTTGGCGGGGAGTACAGGGCCACATTTTGCATCGGTATTACACACATGACATATTCAGAGACCTTTGAATAAGACTATGAATATCAAGTGATTGAAAAGATTATACAGGCTCTGGGTTTTTTCTTGGGGCATAAAAGGTTGTGGTTCTGGATGAGTGTCTTTCAGATCAATATAATTATGTCATAAAAACATGTCACGAAATAGTTTACCTTGCAGCCTTTCCCCTCGCCTGCTTGCACGCAGCTCCACAGTCCACATGGGGTTGCCTGGGCGGCTGACGACAGTGGTGTGGCCACGGCACCTGGACCTCCTGACCCCCTCCTGCAGGTACCGCCATCCTGGTGCTGCGCCGGGCCAGCACCCAGGTACCCTCCATCACTGGCACTGGGGGTCACATCTTCCCGGATGTGCATGGTCACTGTGCATGGTCTCCCCAGTGACCCCTGGCTGTCCCCTGGCCCCTGCCAACCGGGTCACCCCCCGGTCCTGAGCCCTGGGGGCTTCAGGATGATGAGCCGACCTCAATCCCCCAACCAGCCCCCATCCCCACTGCATGTGGCGTCTAGCGGCAGGGCAGCTTTTTGTTCACATGAGATCGTGTCATGTCAGGATGGCCCCTTTCTCAGCCCATTTCTAGGTGGACACAGACCAGGTCATTCTAAAAATATTACCTCTGAGTAACGAGCTTTTCTTTTTACCAGAAATGGAGAGAACAGGTCAATGACAGAGCCTTACCTCAAAACACATCACGAACATCCGACAGCCCCCGGTGCTGCCCAGTCCAGCTGAGCGCAGTGCTCAGACTGCTCTGCCCACCTGATGGGAGAAGAACCTTCACAACACCATGGTTCCCTGAAGCCAGGGAACATGTCTGAGCCCCGCTGTCCTGGCGTGGGGGAGCTGACCCCCTATAGGACTGATCTACGAGTTAGAGTCCCCAGGCAAGCACGGAAGGACAATCCCAGAACCTTCCATAATGGAACTCAGGTCCTTCTGAGGAGCCAGACAAAGCCTCAGGTGACACTCTTGGATTTGCCTCCTTGGGTAGGTTTTCGCTTTTTTTCTGTTCTTCTCTCAGGTCTTTGGCTCATCTATTCTTAGCTCATTCTTTCCTTGCTCGTTATTTTTGGTCACCGGGTCTGGAGCTGCCCCTGGCCAGTTTGTAGCTGCAGCAAAGAGCAGCAGGGCCTCCTCACGGTGAAAGAGGCCAAGGGAAAGGCAAGTCCCGAATTTCTGCCAGACAATCCCTCCATGGACTCGCTGTGTGGCCTCTACTTTCAGCGATGACGGGAGAATTCTCCTTTTAGGAAAATAACCAGAATATGAATTTTATTTAAATATTCTATGTTGCTTTTCTTTGTTGTTGGATGTGTCTTTAATCTACGATACTGACCAGGCATGAAGGAAAGCACCTAATCGTACGCTGTGTTTCACAAACACCTGTGACCTCCAAGCATTTACATCTTCCTGAAAAACCTTCTAGAGCACGCTCTTGCCACTCCCTGCACATTCCCAAAATCACGGTCCACCCAAACATGTCTTCATGATATATAAACATGGTCTTTCCAGCACTCTTGGAAACAACCCTCTCGGTTGGGGAGCCACGGACATCCATTACACCAGCCTGGGCGATCCAGGAGTCCCTTAGAAATGGGGCTGTCCTGGTGCACATGAAGCTCCTCCATCCCCAAACAGATTCTCTGGTCAGCCAGACTCTTTGCAGCCCCTGGGTAAGATTGGGGGGGGGGTACTAGGGGGCACTAAGGACAGCATAGCCGCTCACCGAGAAGTCAAGGCCCCAGCATCCACCTCTTAATGTCTTGCCCTGTTGTAAACATGTGCAACCCTGGGCATCATTTGCTCCTCCTGCAGCTACTAGTCCACTCTGTCCACCTGATAAAAGTGAACACCACTAACAACCCCGCACCCCACCCCTGCAACTCTATCTGCTTCCAATAAGTCAATGCATTGTGTGGCATGAGGTTCACAGAGGTAGACCATTCTAGCACATTCTAGCACATTCAGCCCCCGGAGGACGCAGGCGTACCTCAGCACACGGTGCTGAGTCCTGGCATCAGCAGAGAGGATGGCCATGTGCATCCTCAGGGAGTCTGACCGCTCCTGAGCCCCCGGGATTCTACCCAGCCCCACGGGCGAGGCCTGCTGCCCCCTCCTGCTCCATCCACACCCCCACTTCTGACTATTTTGTTCAGCCCCCTAGTGTGTCCCTGGGGTCACTCAGCCCTGGGGTGCAGTCTGGGTGCCTCCATCACACAAACCACCCCCAGGGCAGCCCACGCACACCAGCAGGCACTCATCTCTGCTTTGAAATGGGATCCACACCCTTCTACCCACCCCTCACCCGCCCAGTGCTTCGACCCTGAGTCACAGCCTGACACGAGCCTCCACTTGCTCCGGGCTTCTAACACATCCGCCAGCACCAGGGGGACACTCAGACCTGGAAGCCGCACACACATCTAGGCTCTTGCACCGGCTCTGCCCTGCTCTGCGGCTTAACAGCGGCACACCCCTCACCCTGGAGATGGAGGCCTTGCACACAGGGACCGCCTGGCGCCAGAGGGGCCACGCCAGCCAAGGGGGAGTGGAAGGGCACAGAGGCAGACAGTGGGCGCGAAGGACAGCGTCCTGGGTCCATGCAAGCAAGGACCGAGCACCGGCTCAGCCACCAGCGCGCACGCAGGCGCTTCCACAAAGCCACCAGCAGCCCCGCAGCATGCAGCCGTCCTCCCCGGCATCTGAGGAGGTTCAAGCACCAGGGCCCTCGCAGTAGGAGCCCGGTCACATGGGCGACGTCATGAAATTTTACTGCAAAATATCCTTTTTTTCTTATTTGAAAAGACAAATTATTAGCATTTTTAAACAATTTCAATATGTTTAATGGCTGAAAGTAAGACCAAAGCTGTTCCGCTTGCTGAATAAAGTGCGAGGTCTGTAAACAGGAGTCTTAAGTTACCCCAAGAGTGCACTCATTTTAAATTTTACTTGAAAGCGGGATGTACGTTTATTACAATTTCAAACAAAATGCTAATGCCATTAAACAAATGAGGTTTAGGCAAATTAACTGCATTTTAATATTCTGAAAGCCTATGATATAGGACATTGAGTTACGAAACATTGGCTAGAAGTATCAGTTGCAAGTGGGATTTTCATTGCTGTGAATCTCAGGAGAATATTTGTAATTAGTATCATTTGCCTAATACTTCAGGTTAATTAGAATATTTAATTGAATAGCTGTAATCTTCAGAGATGACTATATTATGATCAAATTAGCACCATCCCGACGCATGCTGATCACAGGACGGCAGCCTGCTTCACTTCTGCTAGCTATTCGGCCCTCTGGAGCGTTCAGCAACATAAGAAAAAATCTGTTTCTTACACTTTTGAATTTTAATGATCCATTTGAACTCTGCCATCAACATTTAATTATTCTAGGAAAAAAAAAGTCCCAACCATGACTCCCATATGGCATGTTGGCAAATACACTTGCCCACAGAGGCGCCCGCACCTCTCCCCAGCAGCTCTCGGAAGAGATTAACACAGACTTTTTTCCCCCTGAATACAAGGCCCCTTTTTTTTTTTAATAGTGTTTGCAAATACAGACCAGATGAAGCTTTCACAGAAGAGGTTACTAGGATACTATTGAAACACTATTAGGAACAGATGAATTGAGTTTTAGAATGTTACAATGGGTTTGATCCTGTAATGTCTCCACCGGACTTTCTGTATTGTGTGCAGAAGGTCTGGGGAATCAGGTGCCTGTTCGGCTAAGCCTTGTTGGCCAGAAAGCACCCCCCCCGCCACCGCCCTTTTTTTTTTTTTTTTTTTGGAAGACATGGGGGGCAAGGTTGGGGGGTTGTTTGTACGAAAATCTTCCTACTGACTGGAGAGATGCCGTTGTAGGATTTAATACAGGGGTATTTGTACACGTCTCCACAAATAGTGTGCGCATTGTTTATGCATCAAACATACCAAGGATTAAATCATCATCTCGGAGTGACTGACTCAAAAGGCAGAGAAACGAAGTAGGGCAGACAACTCCAGGTCGTCAAATTCTTGCTCCCAACCACAATGAGATCTTCTGTAGCCTGCGGATACCCTGCAAGCACATTATGGAATAATGTAGAGGGAGAAGCATCAGCAGCCAGGACGTTGTTGATTCACAGACACTTCAGAATCCCAGGGAGTGTGTTCTCCCCATGGGCCAGAGCTCGTAAGGTCAGTTCTACACAATAAGCCAAAAGAAGTTTGGAAGGGAAAGTGATTTAAATGCTGGACAGCTTCTCCTAACATAAATCATCCTTAGGTTTCCACGCCCTACAAATTGCTTAAATCATAAGCACTAGACCTCCTCGCTGGGGGGAGGTCTGGAGGAAAATTGAGGAAAGTAAGGGGGTGGGATAAACTGCCATTGAACAAAATAACTAATTAGTTTGCCTGATCATTACCAGTCTTTTTTTTTTCCCAAAGATTCCTAGATCATCTTTGTTACTCTTTTTGCAAGGACTGTACATCTTTAGAGAATTTCAGAGGAACACAAAAAAAAAAAAAAAAAAAAAGCCACACAAAGGTGTGCTTTTAAAATAGACACTGCATTTTACTTTGAAACTCATAGACGAGCCGAAAAGAGGCAATTGATTTTAGCTGTATCATAAATAATAATAAGGAGGAGGGTTAACTATGGGCAAATGTCATACAGAGATATTTTTTCTAATTTTGACTTGCTCACAAGAGTTAAAATAGCATATGTGTAATTTATAGAATGAGCAAAAGCAAAGCATCCCTGGCACATGAATGATAGGCAGTTTGACAGAGCTGAGCACTGGTGTTCACAAATGGTGAGTAGTGTGTTTTGCAAAATTCCTGAAGATGTCCTCGGCTGATCAATGGTGCTATGAGGAAAGTGATACTCAGGAAGCCCAGAACATCTCTGATGGAAAGGAAGATGAGCACAACGTTAGTCTGAGGGATCGTTCTGCAGGCGGATAGTCTGCACACGCATCATGTGTAGCCAGTTCCCCGGCAGGGAGAGGAGGGAACACACTTTGTTCGGGCTCCTCTGAGTGCGTCGGGGCGCCCTGCGAGCGCAGCCTGCTCACGATGATCCAGAAGGGGCACTTCCGAGAAGACGCTTGATTATCACTAATTTTATGTTTGGATCTCTTCCACGGAATGATTTACAATCTGTTCTTAAAACGGCTGCTTAAGAGCACCTCGAGAATTCATTTTCATGGGCAAGGTATTGCCTAAGTGAAGTTTTCTTGTATGGAATCTGCAAAAATTGCTGAGGACAGAAATAACGTGTGTCATGGGCAGCAGGGGCCTCCCAT
The DNA here is from genome assembly GCF_053574225.1 of Canis aureus. Lineage (NCBI taxonomy): Eukaryota > Metazoa > Chordata > Mammalia > Carnivora > Canidae > Canis > Canis aureus. The sequence continues at coordinate 2,358,188 of NC_135611.1, read as the reverse complement.
CCTTCCTCCCCGTAAATCCAGGGGCCCAGCCAGTTGTGCTTCCCATGAGCTAGTGGTACATGCACATAGATACATCAAAGTGTTCATAGGTATCTTTTAAAAAATGCCTTTCCCTCCTTCAATGAGGTGCGCATCTGCTGAAGCCCATTACAGGCAGTCGCTAATCTTGAGGAGCAGCGCCGTGATGTGCTCTCGCTGCTTACTGGAGGTGCTCCCTACACATGCAAAATTCCTCCAGAATTAAAAAATCTGCTCCACTAATTGTGGAACAAATTTTCCACAACCCTCTTTGAGAATCCAGCTCTAAGTATTCTCCCATCTATTAAACAGATGGCAGATAAGATTGTAAACATATTTGCTTCATATTGAATAGATAGTTTCTGGCATAATACTAATTAACAAATTAAATGACTGACTCTCTGCATCACATTAGGAGTTAAAAACACTCTGTAAGTTTGTCTCGGGTAGTTATTTACTTTGACAACAGCATGCAGTGAGGAACCGCTGAACGTTTCCAGCAACATTATGCATGGAGTAGTTTTCTTTTTAAAACTCCATATTTTATTATAATTCATTTGACTTTCATTACAGTCACTCATTACAAAATGTATGTGCATTTAATCCATCTCCGAGGGCTGCATATTTTCCCATCCCATTCCCCGTCGTTGTGATGATGGCTTTGGTGTACGCGAGCGTGCACAGAACGAGGCGTCGCCGCTCCCCGTTGTTCATATTTCAGGGGGGCGATTCTGGAGAGAGGACTCCGAATGTACTGTCTGTCGTGGGAGCGACGCTGTCTGAGACTGTTTCTGTGTAAGTCGCTTAAAGGAACATAGCTTCTTGCCGTTCTGAGGCTTCATGATGCAAGTGAAATCGGTGCAAACAGATGAAGGCTTCAGCCTGGGAGCACCTGTAAGGCTCAGCCTGTCTGCCCTGCATTCTGGGCCCCAGTGAGCTCATCCATAAAATGGGAGCAAGGCCAGCGCGTCGTCCTGGCAGGGCAGTGCGGAGACTCATTGGGGCACGGCCCCCCGGGGAGGTGCTCGCTCCAGAATGAAGCAGGGAACGTCTTGTTCGGTGAGGTAATGGGCAAATTATCTAGGACAATCTCTGTGCCTCAGAGCCATGTAGTTTGGGGGAAATTAATTTTTTGCCTGAATTACATTCAAGTTCCTCACCTCAGTTTATATGCTGAGAGGTAAAGATTATTAATTCTTTTCCCTCTTCTCCTCCTCCTTCTTCTTTTTTTGTACATTTTTAAAATGAAAAAAGAAAAGAAAGTTTTCCTTTACGAATCATAATTTGAAAAAGCCACATCCCAAGATGCTTGCCTCATAGGAGCAAATACAAAACAGGGACATGTAGTCAAGATGTACCATGAGAAGCGGCCACACCAAAATTGGCCCAAATGTTATTATTTCCCCTGGATTTAGCAGAGATGGGTGAACCAGTTACAACTAGTGATGATTTGGAGCAATGAATCAGGAGTAGATGATCTCAAGAAATAAACTGCATACATCATTTGACAGAAATAATCTGTTATGTACTGGGTGAAATGTGGCTCCAGGACATACAGAGGGAGGCCCAGAGTTATACACACGGAGCTCCAAAGAGTAGCCATATCTCTTTGGAGGTCAGTTGTGTCAACCGCCCGCAGTCCGTAGACACATAGGATCGCTTGTGAACACTTTCATGGCTCACATAGAAAAGCAAACTCCAAATTATCTCACTGTCTCAAATTTCCTCAATCAAATAAAAAGAGTCCATGTTCCAGACACTTCAGTGAATGTCACATCACACATGCCTAGAATGCAAATGAGTCCATATTTTTATTTTCTGTTTTCGGTGTAGTTTTGAGTAAGAGTGGATCCTTTTAGGCCTGAGAATATTCTCCTTTCCCCACTCTGCGTGTCCCTAACTTGTGTTGTAACAACAGAGCTTGCTGAGCAAGGGCTTCCTAGAAAGTCCTTGGGTGACTGTGGAGGTGTGTCGGTGAGCAGTCCACATGCGTCCCCTGTACTTCAGGACCATGTCCCTGCAGCGGAAATTATAACTGAGCTCTTTACAAATCACTGCTTCCCCTCTTTCAATGCCAGATAGTTTAAGAAGACTTTCTACATGTATGACAATGACATTAAAACAACAATCTATGCACAGGTTGAAATGGAGATGACCTCTCCTGGTTTCGGGAAAGTCTTTAGAAAGTAGGACACAGTGCCTTGATTGGACCATGGAGGGGGCGAGGCGAGCTGGTGTAGCAGGAAGGGGAAAGTCACTAATGCTTCTGAGCCTACTCGGAGGAAACCGAGGTTGTCAAGGGAACATGAGCGCCAAGACAGTCTGCAAATCCAGCTGTCCGTCCACAGCACAGCAGGCTCCATGCAGCACAGTGGGCAGACACAGAGGCTTCCAGTTCCACATCTGGATTTGGTCCTCGGTCATTCTGGGCGAACTTCAGTAATTCCCTAAATAAACCTGACCTCAAAATTCCTAAAAAGAGGAGAAGATGATCAATACTCTCTGCGTCATTGTCTGAAAGGGAGCAACACGCTGGGAAGCTCTGTGGTTTTCCATGTCTGTCCATTCAGAGGGTTTTTCTAATCAAATGTAGCTGGAGATTTCCTGTTTCAAGGATGCATTTGGGAAAGTGTGTGGGCAAATAGAGGCCAGGGGCTCCTTGCCTCCACACTGATGATGTCATGTTGAGCCCCTCGCAGAGCTCGCCGGAATCCCAAGGTGAACCTCGTCGGGTGGTCTCCATTTTTAATTTCAAGCTAGTGAGTGTGCTCCCTCTCTGAACTAATGTGCTGTTACTGTTGGGTTTTCACAAAGTGGGAGCGGGTCAGGTGTGACGGGTTGGGCTTTCTCACCTAGAGCAAGTGCTGGGGGTAGCAAGCAGTGGCCGCAGCTCTACCTCCATGGGCCCTGTGAATCTCCCTGGGAGAATCCCTGGCTAAGTGCCTGAACCACCTGTGCTCATCTAGTTTCTTCCCCCAAATGTTAGGGAAGCTGTTGTAAGAAGCACTTCATGTCTTGACAGGAAAGAGTGTGGTCTTGCTTGAGTGTGACGCCAGATGGACCATTATCTGCAGGTGACACTATGAACCCAACTCATCGTTGTCTCCCATACAACCCACAGGATAGGCCTCAAGCTCTACTTCAACTCAACTCGAGAAAATGATAGGATGCAGAATTCCCTACATAAAAAGCTAAAGTATGTAAAACAGAAATCATCCTCCCGAACACAAATCGTTGTGGCTACTGGGTGAGTCAAGTACCTGTCAGCTATCTACACTGTAGGCCAAAGAATCATAAAGACCGAATTTCTATGATTTCAAATAATTGCTTCAGTTTTTAAACATCACATGAAAGGTCTAATAATTTGGGAGACTTTAAACACCCACAAAGTTAAAAAGAGTAGTTTGGAATCCATGAAATGTCTGTAAATGTTGATTATGGAGCATCCAGCGCATATTTGTTTATGAAGAAGCTCTGAAAGCAACAAAGATCTTTAGCCATAGGATCCCAGGAATAATAATATTTTCAAATGATTCTCTAATGACTTTTAAAGAATGTGATAAAATGAAGATTCATTAATTAGTAAAGAATTTAGAATTGTCCTTCAAATAATATTACTACTTGCAAGGTTTTATTGTATTTTCTAAATAAATAAAACAATTTCCTCAGGATAGGGTGACGTGTTTAGAAGCCTATTAAATTTTTAGAAATGATAAAGAGGCAGATAACATATTACCTTTGGGAAATAATTGACAGCTAATCAAAACTTCAAAGGAAAAATCCAAGTAAAATATGTCTATCAACCTAACTAGCTATCTGTCTATTCATAAGACATCATTTCCTGAGCGGAATCAGTATGAAACTATCAGATGTCAGCTTTGAGCTTATTATTAAGGACAACACTTAGGAATTCCACAGCTGCAGAAATGACAGGTGATGCCTTCAGATTTAAGATTCCTCTCCAAGCAATCAGGGGAGATCTCAAATCTAAGGGAAATAAGAACGTGAGTGAGCCATTCTAATTCCTCATTATTTACAGAGAAGAACAGGAAGATACAAAAGAATCTACAGATACCATTTTAACGATGGGAAGACTAATTCAAGACAGAGGAACAATAAAACAATCACTTTACTCATTCCACCATAAAACTTTAAATAAGTTAAACTGAAATAATAAATAGCATAATAAAATTCATATAATTAAGTAAACTTTTAAATGTAGACATTAATAAAACTGAGATCATTGGATCGTTTGGGTTGGTTTGAGGATGTTTGTTTAGGCTTGACATCACTACTCTAGATCTCCCTTGGAAACCATGATTCTTTACCCCAAGCAGACTTAGTCAAGACAGTTTCAACCTGTACTAAATATACTTCTGCCCTTCATTATCTTTTGCAATTCACTCTAATTCCATAATCTTTGCATTAATCTTAATTAATACATAAATCTTAAAAGAGTGAAAAGAACTCATTTTCTTTTCACCGCAAGAAAATCGGTTCAGCACCCAGGATGAGCTGTACAGGCAGGTGGTTGTCACCCACAACCCTGACACAGCAGACGGCGGTGAAGCGGTCCTGGCCAGGGCACGGCGGGTATTTGAGTGCACAGCCCGTGCTGTGGTCTGTCAAGGCTGATGGTACCGGCAACTTGGAAAATTAATCACATCCAGAAGATGGGTCTGCCTGCTTATGGATCACCTGTCCCTCCCCTCCCATCCTCTCCCCCAACCCCAACAGTGACAGGCAGGGAAATCTGTGGCCTCAGGTGGACTCTGGAGCTTTGAGCTTGGTACACAGATCTTGCATTGCTCCTGACACCCCTGGCCCTGGGCTTCGTACCTGTGGGTGAGATGAGACAGGATGGCTCTGAGATCCCTGTCACTGCAGATGTGCTTAGGGCTGCTTGCCTACATTCAAACCCAAAGAGCGAGTTAGAGTAGAGTGAACGAGCAGGTGCCTGATCGTGACCTAGAGGCCAAAGCGCCTTCTGTGGGGCCTGGGCTGGCCTTTCCTCCGGATGTGAGTGGCTGCTGGTTGCTTTCTTGTGGCACCTCTCATGTCAGGAAAGGAAGCTGCTCCTCTGCTCACAGTCTTTAAACTCCACTTTCAGGGAGTTCACAATGCACTAGGGCCTTTGTCCCCAGCAAAGGTGTCAAAGAAAAGAGAAACCAGAATTTGTTCCAAATCACCAAAAACTGCATCATGACTATCCCTGGCAGGTGAATGTCTTGAAATTTTCAGAGACCAAAAATACTGGCATGTTGTCTACACCCCACAGTAAAAATGGTGGGAGCCCAGTTTCTATTTGAATGTGGCTGATGATGGGCAGTGTGGAGCTATCGACGCTCTGGCATTCACCCTCCATGGCCTAGGTATAACCTGATCAGCAAGCACCCCAGAGCAGCAGGGCCCCAACACCCATCCAGCACTCTGCACCATGTTGGTGAGCGAGTAGTGGCCTAACGTTGTGTCCACTTGGAAAGAGGCCACAGGTACATCTAGCCCAAGTGTCTAAACGTACATCTTACAAAACAGCCATCAACATCCTCAGAAGACTGGTGCCAAAGACAACCTCCGCAGTGCCGGCGACCTTTGCATGTCATTCCATGAAGCGTAACCTGTCACTTGGATCAGATGCATTCTTTTACATCGAAACCATATATGTTTACTCCAAAGCTTTCTTGTGTATGCTAAAGGCAAAGCAAAAGTTGTTGACCCATTAGCAGAAGACATTTGTTAAGTTAAAGAATGCCAGATTCACATCATTGGCATTAGCAGGTTTAAACAGGGAAGTTGTTATTTTCAGTCCTTATTTTCAGTAATGGGGTCATGCTTTTATTCACTTCTCAGAATCAAAACCTTTTCATCCTATTGAAATTGAAATTTGTGAGGTTGTTGCAAATGCTATAAATTTAGATAAAAATAAAATTTACCATAAAATTATTTGTTTTGTTGAGATAATAAAAATACAAATTTTGGTTGAAAACAGCATTATGATAAAAAATAATATTCTTACTTACTAAATGTCAAAAGTGGGTTGTTGTGCATCATTTGTAATTACCTCTAGGGAAAGTGTAGGAATCTACCAGTGGAAATAGAGGCTGTGTTCACAAGGATTTAATACTATTTTTTTTTACACAATATAACTGAACTATGAAATGTTTATGAAGAAACTAATACTGAATATAAAAAATAGTTCACTCTTTGTTCTCACTACCTGTCCTCAATCAGACATAACACTTGCTTGAGAATTAAAACACTCTTTTGAGTACAACCCTAGCATCCTATGATGAAATTGGGTATTTTCAAAATTGTTTCTCCAGAGTTTTATTATAAACATTAGCAAATATTTATTTACTTAATCAAACCCTTTCATAAAACCTTTTCACAAAAAACTACTGCTTTAGAAGCTTTAGTGAATTGCATTATTAACCTGCTCCTATCTCACCCCTTTTAAAAACTAAAAAATTTGCAAAGAAGAGACGTAGAAAAATATCCCCATAAAGCAAAGCAGGAACCAAACAGATTAAATGCCAAGAACTCAAAGAATGTGCAAGATTTAATTTTGAAATTTAATAATTGTGGTTAGAATATCTCAATTTATAATAAATACTTTCCAAAGGACATTCTATTACTAATTAGATTCATTTATATCCTGAGTGCAGAAAGAATGACATTGACCTATAATTTTATGTTATCTGAATTTAGAAAAATGTATGAAGGAATCAGAAATAGAGTACCTTGATTTCAGAGCTTTTATTATATTTTGTTGTATTTATTGGGTTTTTTTTTTGTCCCTGAATAAAGGGGAAAAGACAGTAAGTGAGAAAATACAGAAGCTGAAATATGTACCTATTTCAATATAAAACAATAGAATTGAAAGCATGTTTTATTTAGCAGAGCTTACCAAGTATCCCAGTATTTATGAAGATTCTTTTCCGGAAAAAGAAATATATGGTTTATGGAAGAGTCCATTGAAAATGTTAATAACTTCAAACTTACTAATCACAAAATTCCACTTCTGAAGAATAATTAAAAACAATTATATGAAAAATTTAAAACAGTGAGATCCTTCTGAATCTTCAGAATAATATGAAGACTTCAGTACAGAGACATGTATGCCTCAGAAATTGATGACTTCATGGACACATACAAAGACTATGAAATCATGCTGCTTTTGTAATTATACTGCTTACTTAACGTGTAAATAACTAATATAAACAGGAATTTTAAACAATTTGTTTAGCTTTTACAGATATACGCCTATTTGTTTCAGAAATAATTTCAGTTTTACAATGGTTTTGAATAAAGCTATTTTATAAATCTATCAATAAAACTAAATCAAATTGTCAATCAATATGTAAACACTTTAGTTACATAATTTTAGTTGTTTCTATCATTTCCAAACTCTGAACGATGTTCCTGTTTGGATGATAAATGTCACGGTCACGTACCTTTATACAAGACCGTGTTTAACAATATATTTAACAGAAAGCACCTGGACTTCTGTTTTCAGTTAGGATCCAGAGAGAAACAGGATGCTGCTGTTTCCACTCAAACCATGAGAATAATTTGGATAATCTACAAAACCATAGTTTTCAACACCCATCAAAGAGCTAAAGATGCATAGAAAACCACATTGGTTTTAACCTAGGAATTAATTAGACCTTTCTAAGCCAAAAAATAGCCACATCTTTCACTTCTCGGGGGGCTACAGGAGGAATGAGACTCCACCACATTTAGGGAATAAGGAGAAAGAGTGAAATTTCAAAGGGCCTTTATTGGCCATGTGTAGGCTGGCATGAAAGCTTAAAATCCCAGTATGCCTAAAATAACTGCTTTCCAAAACCAGGAGTGTGCTGCACAGAGAGCTCACCAAGGGAGCAGAAAAACGTCCGAGCAACACCAAACCCTGTCATTTAACTGGTTCACAGACCCCAGCTGCAGGGATCCACAGGGAGAGCAACTGGACCGTCAAGATGGGAGGAGGTCGTAGAGCTTTAGCACTTCCATCTCAAGCGGGATATGTTCATCTCGATCCTTCCTTCAAAACTACAGAAGCTGGTGTGGACCAAGACCTAACTAAAGCTAAGACAAATACAATCATAAATTTCAACTGCAGGGTCAGCAGACAAGATGCCCACTGCACCAGCCTCACACATAAAGGGCATGCTGTCTCCTGGGTGAATATTACTTATTTTAATCTCTACTGTTGTCTCATACACATGCCAGGCACACACTAACAAATCAAAAGACAAATGTAGAAGCAAGACAATGTCACCCATTGTCAGGAGAGAAAAGAGTCAATAGGAGAAGACAGAGAAATCCTGATAGGGCATTATAAGCTATGAACTTACGATATTATGATAGAGTGGGGCCCATGAACAGCATGTGTGAAAAGATGAATGAGTTCACTGGAGAGATTAAAAAAATAAACCATTTTTAAATATTTAGTAAAATTAGAAGACGGAGCATTACAAATTATCCAGACCAAAACAAAAAGAAGAAACATCATCATCAAGGTCATGATGGGAAAGCTCAATGATATAATAAGACCAGGACCCAGAGCCTGAGCTTTGCAAGCCAATACCACTGAACATAGGTCTAATCACAGATGCAGAGGATGGACATGAACAGGGCAGAGGAAATACTTAAAAAGAGAATGGTGATAATTTTTTCACATTGATGAAGGAAATCAACCTAGTGATCCAGAAAATCAATGAAAGACAATACAAATTAAAAAAAAAAAAAAAACCTCCATCTAGACATAACATATTCAAAGTATGAAAAACAAAGAAAATATGCTGAGAAGCAAAGTATTCTCACACTTTGCTTGATACAGAAGAAACTGGTTTCCTATCAGGGGGAAAAAAAAAAAAAAAGGAAACCAGAATTCTACATCCAGTGAAAATGACTTGTTTTTTCAGGTAAAAGAAAATTAAAAGAGTTCATGACTGCACATTTGCCTTAATAGGGATACTCCCGTAAAATCTTCAGGCCAAAGGAAAACCACAGCAGATCTATAGGAAGAGACGAGAGCATGAGAATGCCAAGTAGAAGAATATTTTTCTTTGATTCTCTTAATTTTTTAAGTCACATGATCTTAAAACAAAAGTTTACTTTTTCCATCAATTAGAAGTCTGGATAGATAACGATAAGTAAAAGACACACGTTGTAATCTTTAGAGGAACAGGTAGGAAAAAAAAAGAACATAAAGACATGTAGTTAAAAAGCCAAAATAATTAGAACAGATGACTAAAAAATGTTCAGTTACTCCAAAGAAGACAGGAAAAATGAAACAAAGAAACACAAAGGCAGATGGCATTAATAGAAAAGCAAATATCATAATAAACCTAAATCAGACGGAACCACATTAAATGCATATGGAAGGCATAAAAGCAGTAGGAGACAGTTTGGGTGAGATGTGATAAAATATTTATATGAGGGTAGCTTTTTTGCCCTTTTTTACTTTAGTTTTTATGTTTAGGGGTGGCGTACCCCATTACAGTTTTGCTGACTTTCACATTTAGGTGTGTCTGTGTCAAGTTATTTCCTGTGTGTGTGTCAGGAAGGGTCGGGGTTCACTGCCCCCCTGTGAATATGCTGCTCCTCAGGTACCTGTTACTGATGGAGGCACCCCGCCTGCTGACCCGTGCGGAGCCTCTGCGGTTTGGAACTGTGTGTGTGCAGGCCTGCTGCAAACACAGACCTAATTTCTCCGACCTATTGTTTCCTGAAGGATCAATACCATACTGTCCCCACCGCCATAAATTTCATTAATTTATGCTTTCTGGTGGAGTGACTGCTCATATTTTGATTTTATTTTTAGATATTGCAATGTTTTCTCTATTTCAATATTACTCCAAGAATTTAAAGTAATATGTTAATTCCTTTGACTTCACACTTACCATTCAGTTTATCAGTTTTCAACACACACACACACACACACACACACACACACACAAGTCTTGGAATATTAATTAGAATTGCATTGGATGCATAGATGAATCTGCAAAATACCGACAGCTTCAAGATATTATATATTAAGATCCATGAACACAGAAACATCCTCTGTGTACTGAACCTCCCTTAGTATCTCTCGGGAATGCTTCAAATTTTTCAGGATACATGCTTTTCACAACTTTTGTTAGATTTATTCTGAGTATTTTATTTTTTTAAAAAATTGACATTTTACATAATATTGTTTTGAAATTTACTTTTCTGCTTGAATATTAGTAGGGTACAGAAATATAGTTGAATTTTATATGTTCCTTATATTCAGAAAGTTTTTTATTTTTTTAAAGATTTTATTTAGGGGCACCTGGGTGGCTCAGTTGGCAAAGCATCTGCCTTTGGCTCAGGTCATGATTTCAGGGTTCTGCTCAGTGGGGAGCCTGCTTCTCCCTTTCCCTCTGCCTGCTGCTCTGCCTACTTGTACTCTCTCTCTCTCGGTCAGATAAATAGATAAAATCCTTAAAAAATAGAAAAATAAAGAATAAAGATTTTTTATTTTATTTATTTGAGAGAGAGCACGCATGAACAGGGGGAGGGGCAGAGGGAAAAGCAGCTCCCCCACTGAACAGGGAGCCTGACACAGGACTTGATCCCAGGACCCCAGGAGCATGACCTGAGCTGAAGGCAGATGCTTAACTGACTGAGCCACCTGGGCACCTGGAAAGTATTTTTCTATTCCTGGTTTTCTGAGAGTTTATCATGAACAGGTGCAGAATTTTCTAAAATGATTTTGGGCAGCCAATGAGACAACCATATGCGTTTTCCTCTTTATCCTTTTAATGGAATGATTTACTTTATTTAAAAGTTGTATAAACCTTGCCTTCTTATATTTTCTTTTGGTTGTGGCATACTATTTTCTTATGTATTTTGCATTGGATTTGTTAGTATTTTGTTTAGAACTTTGACTTCTATGCTCATAAGGAGATACTAGTCTGTGATTTTTATTCATTTAATGGTTTTTTTTTTTTTTTCAGATTTCCCACAACAGATCAGGAAAGCAAGGACTTCTGCTCTTACCGCTTCTGTTTGACATTTTACCCAAAGAAATAGTCAAGAAAGAAAAAAAAAACACATGGATTGGAAAGGAAAAAATAAAATCTTGTTATTTGAAGATGCCATGAAACCTCAAAAAATTAAATTAAAAAAACTCCACCTGAATTAATATGTGGATTTATGTACATCTCAGCTACAAGGTCAATATATAATGCATTACAATAATTTCTACACATTACAATGAACAAAAATTTCAATTTTTTTTGAAATCGTAGTTTGCAATAGAATTCTAAATATCAAATACCTAGGAATCAATCTACATTGACAACTCCAAAACTTTGCTGAAAGAAGTTAAGAAAATACACCATATTCATGGATTGGAAGATATGATATTATGAAGACATTTATTCCCCTGAATGAATCCAATGAGTTACTCAAGCCCATCAAAATCACAGCAGGAAAAAAAAATCACAGCAGGCTTTCCAAGAAATTGATAACCTAATTTTAAAGTTTGTGTGGAAATACAAATGATGCAAAATAACCAAAATAAATGAAGGACTAGTTAAATGACTCACTCCAGCTGATTTCAGGTCTTGGTAGAAAACTAGATTAATCAAAATGGTGTAATTTTTAGAGTTTTCTTAATATTATTCATGTACTAAGAGCTATATTAAAATACTGTGTAGGTCTACGCCTCTTGAAAACATAGTTTCAATTGAACTTTAGTTACTGAATAAACACATGCCATTAATTTTCCTAAAAAAAAAAAAGATAGTGTAATTATTTCTATAATCATAGACAACAGACCAAGAGAACAGATAACCATGAACTGGAGACAAACATATACAGTCAATTTATTTCAAGCAATGTGCCAAGATAATTCAAAGAAGAAAGGAAAATCTTGGGACAAGTAAACAGACATTCGTGGGAAGTGAATTTAATGTATCACATCACTTCACACACAGAATTAATTTGTAATGGACCTAAATACAAAAAATAGACCCATGAATCTTCACAAACTCAAGGAGGACAAATATCCCTTATATGGGAAAAAACAAGCACTGATTATAAAAGGAAAAATTTGATTTAATCAAAAGATGCTGTTAGAAAGGGATCCCTGGGTGGCGCAGCGGTTTGGCGCCTGCCTTTGGCCCAGGGCGCGATCCTGGAGACCCGGGATCGAATCCCACGTCAGGCTCCCGGTGCATGGAGCCTGCTTCTCCCTCCTCCTGTGTCTCTGCCTCTTTCTCTCTCTCTATGTCTATCATGAATAAATAAATAAATCTTTAAAAAAAAAAAAAAAAAAAAAAAAAAAAGATGCTGTTAGAAAACAAAACAAAACAAAACAAAACAAAAACAAAAACACAGACCGGGAAAAATATTTCCAAAACATGTATTTTGTTGCATATACTTTTATTGAGGATATATAAAGCTATTCAATCAGAAATAGGAGAAAAACAACACAGTTTTTCAAAATGGGTAGTAAAAGTCATATCAGAAAAGGAGATAGGAGGATGGCACATAAGCTCATGGAATACGCTCGATGTTATTAGTCATCAGGAAAATGTGAATCAGAAACCATTTCATCTGTGTCTAGGATAGGAAAACACTACCTGATACAAGAGACTCTGTTGAGGATGAGTGTTCCAGGCTGAAATACGTTTCATAGTTTCCTGTGTTGAAGTCCTAACCCCAAGACCTCAGAATGTGACTGTGTCTGGAAGTAATTAGCCTTTAAAGAGAAGAGTAAATTAAAATGAGGTCATTAGGGTGGCCCTAAGGCATGTCACTGGTGTCCTCGTAAGAAGGGGACATTTGCACACTTGGATATACCAGGGATATCTACACACAGAGGACAGCCGCGTGAGGATTCAGCAAGAAAATGGGCATCTGCAAGCCAAGTAGACAGTCCTCAATGTGCAGACTGGTGACCTCCACCCTGTGACCAGCAATCCCACCCTTCAGGTGTTCACTTAGCCAAGGCAGGTGCATTTACACATGCCCACCATGAGCCAATGCAATGCTTGACCCACAATACAAGGTAAGAAGCTGTGCTTTGAAGAGGTGCGTGGGAGGCTGGATGCCTGACACTGCAGAGCATGTAAAGCAAAGAGTCAAGAACTTGTGCATCAGATGAAGTTTGCTTCACACTAAGGGAGCATATAGAGATCAACTTACGCAGAGGCCGGTATTTCCTGAGGCTGGCATGGGGTTTTGGAAGCCCATTAAATGCCCTCTGTAATCACACTACTACTTGTCAGAAACATAGATCGCTGCGAATGCTCGGGCTGCTGAGCGCATGATGTACCTACTTGCTTTTCAGAGGATGGTGTCAGTAGTCACATGAGCTGACACTGGGGAGTAAGCAGAATGTTGCTTTGCTCAGGACTGAATTCCAGGGCCTGATATACATCACCATGCCAGGTACGTGTTGATTAACTCATGCCCAAGATTTCCTTGGAACCCGGCACACTCTACTGTGCGCAGATGAGAGAACACATGAACAAGGACAATTGCTGGGAACGGCACCAGACCAAGGAACCGGGCTTGCTAGCTTGAGCTCTGCTCTGAGACCACAGGCCAATCCTCTCCTCTCTCTGGAGGTCTGAGATCCTCAAAACAATGTGATTGCCTAGGGGACCTTCATGGTCCCTTCCCATCAGGCCTTGAGATTCTCAGAGGAGAGGGTTGGTCCCTAGGCTGCAGGAGAAAGAAACAATTTCAAGCTCAAGTGCCAGGGATACCATACCTTGGTAATAATCACTGCAGACGTTTGTGCGAAGTGGCCTCCCCAGGGTGCTGCCAGGAATCCCAAAACATGTTAAAATATTGCCCCTGTCATCTTTCTATAGCGCGTGGCTGCTGTGGAGAGCACAAGGGCCCTGGAACCTGACCTGTGCCCTGGCAAGTCTCAAATCTCTGACCTTTGAAGAGAAGTGCCCTGAAAAGTTGGGCGAGTGCTTCCTCTCCTCACCCTCCTGACCTCGGAGGGGCGATGCTGCTTACAGACCCTCAGTCCTGAAGACCCTGAAGGGAAATCCACATCTCCCCAGCCCCCGCATGTGGCTAGAGAGCCCTCACATAGAGCAGCTGCCTCGTCTTCACCTTGTTCAGGGCCTGCGATCCCAGCTGAGCCTCCTGCGGCCACATTGATCCCTCAGCCACTCCCGGACACCAGGTGGCCCATGCTGGCCCCAGACCATGGGGGCAGCACAGTGGGGGCCCCGGCCGCGTTGCTTGGAGCACATGCAGTCTGGGCATCACAGGCCCCAGACTGTGGCTGCGATCAATGCCGCAGCAGGAGCCTTCATTCTCTCTGTGATGCTTTGAACATGAGTAACGGGAAGAGCAGACTGAGGAGGAAAAACAGATTCTGGAGCCGCATGAGAGGACAGACTGAGCTTCAGAAGGTCCAGGCTGGGCTCCATCCAGGCTTCTCGCCTCTCTGTCCAGGGTCCCTCCCGTCCCTGCGTGCCCCCCCTCCCCCACGCTGGCCAGGTGTCACACCTCGGCCCTGCAGACGCTGAGCAGGGAGGGATGATGAAAGCCGCCCGTGATGTTTCACATCATCCGTGCACTGCACCAGGAGCCAGCCGTGGCTTTGCAGCGTCCATGGTGGAGCAGAAGCAGGTTTCCAGAAGCTTATCTGAGATGCTCGCGTTGCTACAGCAGCACAGCGAGCTGGGGAATGAAAAGACATCGTCTCGGTGGAAGGAGAGCACGCACCAGCCCTGGGAGGGTGTGTCTGTGCGTGCTTAATCAGTTTCTGCACATCTGTCTTCACACAGTTGGACTCCTTCACAAAAGTCACCCTAACTACCTTAACATATGTAGAACCAAATTAAAATTACTTTATCAATCTTGCATTTTCAGCTTTCCCATCTTTGGTGTTATTTTCCATCCATGTGTTCCATTATTTCAGTACACTTGTCTCATCTCCCTAGCTGAGAGAAATAAGCCAAGAGAAGCCAAGTGAAATTGGGGTTGGGATGGGGAGACAGGAGAGGAAAGGGAGAAATCAGATTTGTACATAAGCCAGGCTTCCATCCAGGCTCTGATATGCAGGCTCTGCAATGTTCCTGGAGTCAACCGTTTTTCTTTCTCTTTCATGTTGGACAATATATATATATATTTTTTTCTGAATTGTTTCCTCCCCCAAAAATTTATTTTGGGGCGAAAGTGAGATTTCGGGAAATATTATAAAAAGGAACACTTTCTTATACATGACAATCATCTTTTCCAAGCACTGACACAGCCCCTGGATGATTTTGTAAACACCCTCAGTGCATGTGTTTTTGCAACATTCCCTTTAAAGGGTCAAGAAGAGCCACATGGTGCTGGGTTAGTGGCCAGCAGTCATGCCTGAGAGAACCAGGGCAGAATGCAAGAAAGCAAAGAATGCTGGAGGAATACAATTCTCAAAAATACTTGATAGGAGGAACACAGAAATTAAAATAGATGCAAGGCTGACAAAGGATACAAACTTGTCTCGCAAATTTCTATAGGATTAATTTCCTGAATCGTAAGCATCTTATCATTTGTGATACAGAAATTCACCATTATCTTCGCTTATATTTTTTTTCTTTCAAATTTCACATGCAAGGCTAAGGTGTGTTTTATTCCAGTTATTCCTTTCATGATATCAAAACCCTGTGTGGGGTCAGTGAAAGCATAAATAAGCCAGACACAAAGGTCTGTCAATACATGGCCACGTGATCACCACCACCAGCATCCTGCACACGTGGGTCTTCTCTGTGTGAGTTTCCTGGCCTTTCAGGGCATATGTTAAATTGCTCAACAACTGTGTGGCTAGCGGGGCCTAAGTAATGCCTTCAGGGGACTAAATCGTACCTTTTAAGATCTCAAGTTGAAAGAATCAGCAGAAAATCAAAAGTGAGAAGGAATATGGTACTCCTCTTGGAGACGTTTATTTTAATTTGATAGCAAACGACTTTCAACGTGTGTCCAAGAAAGACTTCACTCCGCATTTCTGTTGTTGCAAGAGGATCGCTCATCATCTCAGTTCTGCTACCTGACGCCGCATCCAGGGCCGCCGTGGTTCCCGAATGGATGCGCATCGTCGCCACCACCGGCGCTTCCTGTCTGTCCTGCAGGCCAGCGCTGCTTGATCAGTGCCTGCGGTGCTCCTGTGCGTGCTCTGGCTCGTGCCGTCGGGGGGACCCAACAGGTGCAGGGACGTGTCTGCGGTAGCTGCAGAACTGGAGCTGCAGGATCCGGGAATTGGCTAGACATTATCCAAATTGTTTCCGAAGTGACTGTGCCAATTGACATTCTTACCAGCGGAGCCAAAGGGCTCTCAAGGATCCATCCTCACCAACAAGTAGTATTGTCAGACTTTTTAACTTTTGCCAATCTGGTGGGTGCAAATGGTATCTCATTATTGTTTTAATTTGCATTTCTCAGATTACTAATGAGGTTAAGCATCTGTTCATGTGTTTATTTGCTATATTTTTTCCTCTGCTGTGAACCTATTAGGTTGTTTGCCTTTTTATTACTGATTTGGCGAAGTTTTTTTTTAATATATTTCGATGATTAATCCTTTGTTAGTTAAATGTCTTGCCAGTCTGTAGTCCCAGTTTATGGCTTTTTTTTTTTTTTTTTTTTTTTCATTTTTCCTTGTGTACTTTGAGACACAGGAGTTCTTAATTTAATGTAGTTGACTTTCTGGCTTTGTTTTCTGGGTTTTTTTTTTTTTTTTTTTTCTTTCCTTCAAGGTTTGTTTTCTGTGACTAGCTTAATACCTTTCTCCCCGTGTCAAAGTTGTAAAATTATTATACTGATTTTTCTTGTGAGAGCTTTAAAGTTTTGTGATCCATACTGATGTTCTCAGTGCAGGACTAGGATGGGTCAAGTTTACCCATGAGGTGTGGGGAGGGGCAGGGGGGACAATTTCATCCCCCCCGTGGATAACCAATTTTCTAACACCAAGGATTAAATAGTCCATTTCTACGCGCTCCTTTGTCAAGCTACTTTCTTCTGTGTCCGAGAGCACTTTTCAAAGAGTTAAAAGCATTTTTTACAGATGTGTCCAATGAGCATTTGTCCAAGATATAATACATCTTTAGGAAGGGAGCCAGAAAGGGCACAGCTGGTGGAGGAAGAGATGTAAGGACCTGTGCAGACCTAGTCCCTGCAACATCATGTTAGGGGAACGCGGTTAAGTTAGATGCACACGGCTCTCATCTCACAGGGCCCCCGACCTTCACATTGGGAGTCTTCCTCTGGGCACAGAAATCACTGCTTTTCCTTTGAGACAAAATCATTTGTGCTGTGTCAGTTTGCTGCACACATGACAGGCAAACAGCCTGAGTCCCAGGCAGGAGAGGCAGGCCCTCCGAGGAAGCTCTACCCCCCTGGAAGCGCCAAGGCCGACACTGGGCCGCTGTGTGAGCTGGGGCTCCTCGGACAAGCCTGGGGTCACAGGAGGGCCTGGGCCAGCTCCCTGGGTTCCTGCTTGTGGCCTGAGGCCTGGGAATCAGCATTATAAGCTTGGGGAGCCCGAAGCTGTCCCTCTGGGAAGCCCACCTGGTGTGACTTCGAGGAGACAGGCAGGCATCCCTTGGTCCTGAGTCCAACACCAGGATGACATGTCGGTACCTTCCTGGGCCCCAGGGCCTGCTGTGCCCTCCTGGGCTGGAGCCCAGTGCCTGCGGCCTTCCGAGGCCCTCCGCGGCCCTCCACCACCCTCCCCACCTCCTCTTTGGCCTTCCACTGCACTCTGCAGCCCTCCTTGCCCCTCCCCACCCCTCCCAGCCTCACTGCCAGCCCAGCCCACCTGTTATGTTGGAGCATGTGACAGTGACTGGGTCTTCTTCACATTTTCTTCCATACAGATTATAGAATCTGCTTGCAAAAGTCCTTATCAGGGTGGGGGACAGCAGTGGCATGAAAATTTACATAAATTTGGGAGGAAGTGACATCTTTTTTTTCCCTCAGTGTTCTGATGTCTGAGCAAGGCAATCTTTTCATGCATTTAGCTCTTTGTTAGCACCTTTCAACGAAGCTCTGCTATTTTCTCTACGGTTTTGCCCATATTTTGCTAGATTTATTCCAAGGTATTTTGTTTGGTTATTTTAAAGAACACCTTTGTATATGAAGCCTACACTGAAATGCTTATTCCCTTTCTATTTATTGTGAGAACTAGAATATTCAAATTTACTTCTCATTTTGACTTTCAGCTTCTTTTTTAAAACATAGTTTTCTATTGTTGCTTTCTTAATTTCTGCCTCCCTCTCTGTCTCTCTCTCCCTCCTCCTCCCGCCTTCTCCCTCTCTCTCTCTCCCTCCCATTATCTCTCTCTCTTTCTCTCAGTAATTTGGAAGTCAGGTACTGTGCGCTCATTTCTCTTCCTTTAGGAACAATTCCAAAAAACTTACAGTGCCTTTTGAACATTCTGAGGACTACAGTTATTTTACTTTACTCTTCTTTTCAACAATATAAGAATCTTATGAATGTATTTGCCATTGTTAATATAAATTTAATTTCTATAAAATTCTGCAACCATACAAATTAAATATTTTCATTGTTGTTTTATATCACCAAAGTGTATCAGAAGTGTCTGTGGTCTTCCTGAAGAGCACCCTCAAAAGCTCCATTTGTGAGGGTTTGTTACACTTTCGTAGTTAGAAAATTCTAGATTGATAGAATTTTTTTATTATAAATGTCTTTGATATAATGTATTTCTTTTTTTAAATTTATTTATCCCTTTGGAGTGGTATTGTGCCTCTTGAATGTGAGAACT
Source organism: Canis aureus (assembly GCF_053574225.1). Lineage (NCBI taxonomy): Eukaryota > Metazoa > Chordata > Mammalia > Carnivora > Canidae > Canis > Canis aureus. Next base: position 2,339,401 of record NC_135611.1, on the reverse strand, counting down.
TTTGTCTTTTGTCAATTCTGAGAAATCACCAACCCTTATCACTTGGTATTTGTTTGTTGGTTTGTTTTACCTCCTACCAGATGATGATTAAAAATCATTGATATCTCTGTATCCTCTGCATCAATAATGTCACATATCTTCCCATCTTTCTATCCCTGTGCTGTGGTGGTTTTCTCAACTCTATATTCTAATTCTCAAATTCTCTCTCCAGTTGGATCATAATGTGCTGTTGAATCAATCCACTGAGTCTTTAATTCCAAATAGCAAATATTTTCCTTTTAGTGTAATTTTAAAAAATCTATCTGTTGTTTTGTGCATTATTTCATGTCTTTTTCATACTCTGATCAATACCCTTACCAATTTTTTACACTAATAAACTTCATTTTGTAGAATAGTTTAAGATTACCGGAACACTGGACAAATACTGCAGAGAAGTAGCGTGTGCTTCCTTGACTCAAAACACACACGTGTTTCCTCTAGGATTAACATCTTCTGGTGCCCTCAGTTGATGAGTCAATCCTGGTGTTGTACAGTCAATGGACAGAGTTGTAATGAACATGTATGTATGATTATGATGTCATCCAAAACAGTTTCACTGCCCTAAAAATCACTTGTATTCCACCTACGCATCCACCCTGGCCAATCCCACAAACCCAGACAGCTACTGGTCTTTTCACTGCCTCAATGTTTTTGTTTTCCACAGTGTCATAAAGTTGGAATCACACAATATGTAGTCTTTTCAAATTGGTTCTTTCACGTGGTAACATGCATTCGAGGTTCCTCCATGTCTTTTCATGGCTTGACAGCTCATTTCTTTGCAGCACAGCCTATCTGATTGGATGGATGGACCAGGGTTTATTTATCTGCTCACCTTGGGTGTTTCCACATTTTGGGAATTATTAATAAAGGTGCTAAAAACATCTGTTTGGGGGTTTTATGTGGATGTATTTTCAACTCTTTGGGGTAAATACCAAAGAGTGCATTTGCTAGACCTTATAATGAGTATATTTAGTTTTGGAAGAAACCAGCAACCTGTCTGCTAAAAAGGCTGTGCCATCCTGTATCCCCACCAGCCATGATCGGAGTTCCCACTGCGACACATGTTTGCCAGCATTTGGTGTTGGTGTTCTGGATTCTGGCCTTTCTGGTAGATGCATAGGGGTGTCCCAGTGTTATAATTTGCAACTCCCTGATGGCAAATGGTGTGTAGCATCACATGATATACTGACTTGCCATCTGTACATCTTCTTTGCTGAGGTGTTCAGATCCTTTTTTTAAAAAGATTTTATTTATTTATTCATGAGAGACACAGAGAGAGGCAGAGACACAGGCAGAGGGAGAAGCAGGCTCCCTGCAGAGAGCCCAGTGTGGGATTTGATCCCAGGACTTGGGATCACCACCTGAGCTGAAGGCAGATGCTCAACCACTGAGCCCCCCAGGTGCCCCAAGGTGTTCAGGTCTTTGGCTCATTTTCTAATCAGGTTCTTTATTCTCTCAGTGTTGAGTTTCATGTGTGTTTTATACATTCTAGACACCAGTGTTTTATGATATGTGAATTCTGCAAATATTTTGCCCAGTCTGTGGCTTGTTTTTCTATTTTCTCAAACATCTTTCACATAGCAAAAGTTTTTAATTTTAGTTAAATGAACTTCATATTTCTTTCATAGACCATGCCTTTGATGTTGTATCTAAAGAGTCACCAGCAAACCCAAGACCACCTGACCATCTCCTGTTTCTCTCCTGGGATTTTATAGTTGTGCATTATGTAACTTTTGGGTCTATAATCCATTTTCAGTTCATTCTGGTGAAGTATGTGAGTTCTTTATATAGTTTCATTTTTTTTGCATGTGGCTGTCCAGTGGTACCAGCACCAATTGTTGAAAAGATGATCTTTGCTCCATTACGCTGCCTTTGTTCCTTTGCCAAGATCAGTACATTGTGTGTACGTGGGTCTATTTCTAGGCTCCATTCTGGCCCATTGATGGATCTGTCTGTTCTTTGGCCAGCTCCACAGTGTTGTGATCACTGAAGTTGTGTAGTGGGTCCTGATGTTGGGTAATGTCAGTTCTACTTTACTCTTCTCCCATTAATTATTTTTTAAAGATTTTATTTGCTTATTTCACAGAGAGAGAGCAAGAGAGAGAGCATGAGCAGGGGTCTGGCAGAAGGAGAAGCAGACTCCCTGCTAAGCAGGGAGCCAGATATAGGGCTCGATCCCAGGACCCTGGGACAAACGCTTCACCAACTGAGCCATTAAATTTTAAAAGCACATTAGGCAAGTATATATATATGTGTGTGTGTATACATCTATGTGTAAGTCTATGTATATATGCACACACATAATAAATGTTGTATTAAAAAACTGCCAAAATCTGTAGAAAAGCCACCTCTGTGGTCATTCCTGGTGGTTTTTGCTTTAATCTTACAATTTTTTAAAAAATTCAGCGCACGTTTCTTAAATGTTTTCTGTGAAAATTCTCTGAAGCCTAATTTTAAAGTGTTTCCTTCAGAAAAGATTTGAGTTTGATTCTACAAGTTGAAATACAAGACCCTTTGTAAGGAAATTTCTAGAAGGGCCATTTAAGGTCACTGTGCATGAAGGATAGCTTGAGGTGGTTTTTCAGGAAATATTTTTTTACTTTCTTCAAATAAACCTAAGATACAACTTTGCTTATTATCACATTCCATGGGGCAGGTATAGAGACAAATAAAAATACAAGATACCCATTTAATTTGGATTTCATATGAACAATGAATAAATTTTAATATACATATTTTGTAGGACATGTTTACACTAAAAGTTATTCACTTATCTGAAATCCTCATTTCAGATAACTGGGCATCCTGTACTTTATCACTAAGTTTGGTAGCTCTGGTAAGTGTACTATTTAAAATAGTTCATCCTCTCGCTCAGGGCGTTCCAATTCCAAACATTTAGGTTCTTGATCCATTTTAAGTAAATTTCTATAGAAGGTGTTGGATCAGGTGCCACTTTGCTTTTTCATTTATGGATAAACAGTTTTTCCAAGACTATTTATTAAAGAAAGTGTCCTTTCCCTCCCAAATGGTCTCAATACATTTGTTGAAAAAACTTTGACCACATATGCTAGAATTTGTTCCTGGGCTATTTTAGTCCTTCGATGTATACATCTAGCTTTATACCAGAAACACAGTGTTTTCATTTCTGTAGCTTTGTCATAAGTTTTGAAATCAGGGTATGGGAGCCCTCCATTTGCTTCAACGTGGATGGAACTGGAGGGTATTATGCTGAGTGAAGTAAGCCAGTCGGAGAAGGACAAACATTATATGTTCTCATTCATTTGGGGAATATAAATAATAGTGAAAGGGAATATAAGGGAAGGGGGAAGAAATGTGTGGGAAATATCAGAAAGGGAGACAGAACGTAAAGACTGCTAACTCTGGGAAACGAACTAGGGGTGTTGGAAGGGGAGGAGGGCGGGGGGTGGGAGTGAATGGGTGACGGGCACTGGGGGTTATTCTGTATGTTAGTAAATTGAACACCAATAAAAAAAAAATTTTAGTGTGGATTTTCCCATTTATGCAAAAAAAAAAAAAAAAAGCAAGAAAGCACTTTTTCATTAGAGATTTTAATAAGAATTGCATTAGATCTGCAGATCCCTGTGAGCAGCAGAGATTCAGACATGAAGTCTTCCAATCCAGGAGCTCAGGATGCCTTCCCTCATCTTTGCATATTCTTCAGCTCCTTTCACAAGTTTTCCTGCAGTAGATCTTCACCTCCTTGGTTAGGCCTATTCCTAACTACTCTATTCTTTCTATATTATCATAAATGGAATTATTTGCCTAATTTCCTTTCGGGGATTGTTCTCTGTTAGTGTTTAGAATGCAACGGAATTTTCTGTGTGAATTTCATGTCTCACAACTTTGTGTATGCACTCCTTACCCCTAATAGGTGTGTGTGTGTATGTGTGTGTGTGTAATCTTTAAGATTTTCTTTTTATTTTTAAATTATACCAGTTTACTTCTCCTTTAAGAATGTTCATGCTTAGCAAAAATTCGTACATGTTTCAGGGTATGCTCCATTCTTAGTTTCTTTCAAAATTCATATAGCAAATCATTTACTGTTTTCCTTAATTTTTAAATTATTTTATTTTATTTTGTTTTGTTTTTTAATTTAAATTCAATTTGCCAATATATAGTATAATCCCCAGTGCTCATCCCAACACATGCCCTCCTCAGCGCCCATCACCCAATCACCCCATCCCCCCACCCACCTCCCCTTCCACAACCCTTTGTGAGTTTCCCAGAGTTAGGAGTCTCTCATGGTTTGTCTCCCTCTCTGATTTTTTCCCCACTCAGTTCCCCTCATTTCCTTTATAATCCCTTTCACTATTTCTTATATTCCACATATGACTGAGACCATATGATGATTGTCCTTCTCCAATTGACTCACTTCACTCTGTAACATACCCTCCAGTTCCATCCACGTTGAAGCAAATGGTGGGTATTCATCTTAACCTTTAAGATTTTCTACACGAAAAATCATTTTATCTGCAAACCTAGATAGTTTTGCTTAAAACCACGCATATTTTAAAAGGATTTTATTTATTTATTTACTTAATCAATTAAGAGAGAGAGCACAAGCAGGGGGAGGAGCAGAGGGAGACACAGACTCCCCATTGAGCAGGGAGCCTGCAGGACTTGATTCCAGGACCCTGAGACCATGACTTGAGCTGAAAGCAGACACTTAGCCAACTGAATCACCCAGGTGACCAAAAACACACACATTTTTAACGTGTAGAATTTAAAGACTGTGTAAACTAATTGTTAAAATTAGAAAAAAAATAATTAATAATCTTGTTGCACCAAATAATTCCTGTCCTACCATTGGAATAAGGAAAAGAATGAAGACCCAAATCACAAGCTACCTTGAAACCAAGGAGCAGGAGCCAGGACTGCACTTACTAGGGAGATGTGGGGCGCTGCCCAAGCTCTCCAGCATTGCTATAGACAAGGACAAGAAAACCAATCTGAAAGGAAATGTAGATTCATGTTGGGAAGCTAGAAAAAGAAAAGCTAAACCAACCAAAAGAGACTAGGAAGTGAGTTAAATAAAGATTAAAAACTGGAATCAATAAAGACTAAAGATTGAACTAATAAAATAGGCAGGAAACAAAGTAGAGAAACAGATACGTCTTATACAAGGTGTTCTTTTCATCACAGCAATAATACAATTAAAGCGTATGTGAACCCAAGTAAGGTGCAAATGTGCAATCTTAAGGGTATAGAAACATAATACATGCACAAAAGAGTTAAAATAATTAGAAGCAAATATTAGCTATAACCCTGGGAAAAATAACTGAAGAAACATGGAGAAGGTAAATAATCCTCTGCTGAAACACGCGTAAGAAACATGATCCAAGTAGAATTAGAAAATGTGAGTACAGTGTTACCAGAGAAAGATTGAAAAGATGTTAAAGACTGGCCTTAAAAGAGGTAAAATGTTAAATTGTTTCAGATTTTAACATTTAAGTAACAGATAAATCCAGTGTTAAACTATTCAAGAACAACAACAACAAAGACATAAATTTTCTCCAGATCATTTTGTGAAAACAGAACAAATTATTACCAAACCTGATAGAGAAAAATGAATATCACAGACCAACATTAAACATTAATATAGCAGCAAAAATCTAAATAAAATATTACTAATTAAAATCTAAGTAAAACTAACCAAAGAATCACTAATTGTGATCCAAAGTGATATTTACTCCAGAAATGCAGGACAGTGAAAAATCAGGAAAAATAACAAAATAGTTAGTAAACTATTTTGATCTAGTAAGATCAACACATTAAAGATGGAGTCTCACATGGGCTTTCATAAACACCTCAAACACTGGGTAACACTGGAAAACATTTCTAATGATGGAGGGAAAAAACTTTTGGAAAAACAGTCATAGAGGGAAACTAAAAATATAAAGTATCTTTAGCAAAAATCAACAGGAAAAAAACAGTTTTAATTGTCATTTTGTGGAAGTCATTTACATTAAAATCGAGAGCAGTAGAGAGGCACTTCCCACTGGCCTCTACTTAATGCAGCTGAAAACATGAACAGAAAATCCAAAAATATCTCATTTTTAAAAAGTAACAAAAAACGTTCAGTACCTAATTTGATCATGATAACTACGTAGAAATCAATATAGAAGCAGTCACTGAAAATGTTATACACATATTTATTAAATTACATTTAAAATTGGTTTAAAAAATTAGAAATAATTTAAACAACAAAGGTCATCATTTCTTCCTAAGCTTATCTTGGCTGAGTTTCCCACATTTTCCGTTCTTTTTTTTTTTTTTTTTTTTAACACACTTGATAGCTTTGTGGACAATGGATCAAGTATTTTGAAGAATGATTCTCAGTAGGGATTTTTTTTGTGTGTGTGTTTGGTTTTGTTTGTTCTTGCCCAGGACCAGACTGGGGTTGTGGGTTGTGAGGAGGAAGATCACAGAGGTGAAGTGCCATTTCTATCTCATCAGAGTGGGGGTGCATCTGGGCAGCAGGGCTCCCGCCAGGGGTCTGCCTCAATCTCTTGGCTGAGGTCCGGTCCCTTGGTTTTCTCCATGGTGCAGTCACCCATGTCCCTGGTTTGATGCTGTGTTTATAAGGAGGAAGACCCTTGTAGTGCATGGACCACGCTCATTTGTGATCTGTTACCTGCTCCCTGAGGTCTCTATTCAGACATTTTGACAACGGTATAGGAGTCTGTATTTTTAGCATTTATTTTTAAGAATTCTTTGTATGTTTTGGATATGAGTCCTTTATCAAAGACTTCTTATTTTATCTGCAGCTGGTGTTTTAATTCTCTTGTCTGTTTATTTGACAAAGCAGAAGTTTTTATTTTAAAAATTCCCACTTATCTATGTTAACTACATTGAATAAAAATGTTTTAAAAATTCAACTCGCCTGTTGAGTGAATTTTGGTGAAAAGCGTAATGTCTTTGTATAGAAGATGATGATGATGATGATAGATGGGTATCTATATTCCCACCACTATTTGTTGAAGAAACTATCCTGACTCAACTAAACTGATTTTCCTTCTCGGTCAAACATCAACCGACTATATTCATGTGGCTCCATTTCTGGGTTTTCAGTTCTGTTCTCTTGATGTGTGTCAAGAATATTGTCTCAATGCCATCCTATTTTTATTACTCTAGCTCTTGAGAAAACATTGAAAGAGTTCTCCAACTTTGTTCTTCAGTATTATGTCAGCTCTTCTGGATCTTTTGTCGTTAATTCTTTTTTTTTTTTTTAAGATTTTATTTATTTATTCATGAGACACACACACACACACACACACACACAGAGGCGCAGAGATGCAGGCAGAGGGAGAAGCAGGCTCCATGCAGGGAACCTGATGTGGGACTCCCTCCCAGGTCTCCAGGATCATGCCCCGGGGCCGAACGCAGCGCTAAACTACTGAGCTACTGGGGCTGCCCTGTCATTAATTCTTTTTAAATGAAGACTTTATTTTTTAGAGCAGTTTTAGGTTCACAACAAAATTGAAGGGAAGGAAGAGATTTCCTATGCCCCCCCTACAGGCACAGACACCCCCATCATCAGTATCTCCACCAGCGGACACCTGATGGGGATGGTGGTTGAGCATTCGACTCTTGGTTTCGGTTGAGGCCATGATCTCAGGGTCTTGAGATAGAACCCTGTGTTAGGTTATACACTCAGCATGGAGCCTGCTTGTCTCTCTCTATTCCCTTCTCCCCCTCCCTCCAATAATAAACAAATAAAATCTTTAAAAAAAAAATCCACACCAAACTGCTGCATTTGTTATAATGGATGGACCCACCTGGACATATGATTGTTACCCAAGTCCATAGATTACACCAAGACTCACTAATGTACAATGTCATGCATCCACCATGATGGTTTCATACAGAGCAGTTTCACTGTCCTAAAAATCCTCTGTGCTCCACCTGTTCATCCCTACTTCCCTTTAAACCCTGGCGGCCACTGATCCTCTTACTTTCTCCACAGTTTGCCTTTTCCAGAATGTCACATATTTGAGATCAGACAGCATGTGGTGGTTGGGAATATGCATTGAAGGCTCCGCCATGTTTTCCATGGCTGGGTAGCTCACTCCTTTTTACTGTTGAATAATATCCATTTGTGGTCTGGATGGGTTTCATAAATCTATTCACCTCCTGAAGGCCATCCTAGTTGTTTCCAGGTTTAAGCAATTATTAATAAAGCTACCATAAACATCTGTGAACAGGCTCTTGTGTGAGTACAGTTTCTAACTCCTTTGGATAAAATCAAAAAGTGAAATTGCTGGATCTCACGGTAAGAATATGTTGAGTTTTGTGAGAAACTGCAAACCATCCTCCACAGCAGTGGCACCATGCTGCACCCCCTCCAGAAGGGAGTGTGGGCTCTGCTGCTCCCCGTCCCCGTCAGCACTGGGCACTGTCAGCGCTCTGGGTCTGGGCCGTTCCCGTAGGGGTGCAGCGGTGTCTCGTCATGGTTTGATTTTGCAACTCCCTGGTAACATACGATGTGGAATATATTTTCATATGATTTCTTCCTATCTGCACACCTTCTTTGCTGCACTCTCCATTAAGGTCTTTGGGACACTTTTTAATCTAATTGTTTTCTTATTGTTGAGTTTTAAGAGCTTTTTGTATATTTGGATAACTGCCCTTTATCTGATGTGTTTTTTTGTAAATATTCTCTCCCAGTCTGTGCCTTGTCTTCTCATTCTTTTGACATTGTCTTTTTCAGAGCAATTTTTAATTTTAATGAATTTACCAGTTCTTTCTTTCACAGGTTGCTTATAAAAAGCCATCGCCACACCCAAGGTTACCTGAAGTTCGTCCTTTGTGATCTCTAGGAATTTTATAGTTTTGCAGTTTATGTCTAGGTATTGGATCCATTTTGAGTTCATTTGTGTGAAGATTATAAGGTCTGTATCTAAATTTATCCTTCTGCATGGGGCTGTCCAGGGATCCCAACATCAAAGCACTCCATCCACTTCCCTAATACCAGTGTGTGTCCTCACCCCACCAAGCTCTCTGCCTTCACGCTATGTGCCCCCTCCATGCGGCTGCTCGACGTGTGCTTGTTCCAATCTCATAGTCTTTGGTTGAACTGCAGCTCATCATCAGGAACCCCAGGGTTCTACTTAACAAATGTTCTTTTAAAAAGTCACAACTCCTAATAAGTATTCATAATCCTATGCATCGTTGGTATTGTTATCTTGAACAGTTGTATATTAGATCAACTGAGAATAAGAAAAATATAAGTTTCTATTTTACCATCACTTACTTCTTCTCTGAAGTTCTCCCTTGCTCTCTGTAGATCTCCGTGTCTGACCTATATTATTTTTCTCTCTCTTTAAATAATTTCTCTTTAAATAATTTCATTTAACATTTTTGCAAGAAAGTTCTACTGAAAACAAATGCCCTCACTACTGTTTATCTCAGAGTCTTTATCTCTTCATTATTTTTAGAGGATAACTTCTCAGGGCACAAGATTCTGAGTCTTTTTTTTTCTCTAAATACTTTAAATATGTCACTCTGTCTTCTTGCCTGATTGTTGTTTGAAGAGAAGTCAGATGTGATCCTTACGTTTGTTTAGCCATGGATGAGAGGGCCTTCCCTCTGGCTTCTTTGGGGATATTTTTCAAGATCTTCAGTTGTCTGAGGTTTGAAAATGGTATTCCCAGGTATGATGCTGTGGGCTTCACCCTTACCAGTGTCTCTGTGTCCCTGGGGTCTGTGGTTTGCTGTTTGACATGAATTTGGAGAAATTCTCACTAATTATTGTTTCAAATGTTCCTTCTGTTCCTTTCTCTCTCCTATTTCTGGCATTTCTTTCCTGCTGTGTTCCCCCTAATAGTCTGTTCCACAACCCATGGATATTCTGTTCCAGTTTTCTTTAGTCTTTGTTCTGTCCACGTTTTGGCTCCCGTGGATTCTACTGATATGTCCTCTAGCTCAAGGAATCTTTACTCAGCCATGTCCAATCTGCTAACGGGTTCATCAAAGGCATTCTTCATTTTTGTTACAGTGCTTTTTATCTTTACATTAATTTTTGCTCTTCCTTAGGATTTCCATCTCCCTGCCCACACTGCCCATCTGTTCTTGCATGCCACCTACTTAATCCGCAGAGTGCTCAACATATTCATCATAATTGTGCTTAAATTCCCAGTCTGGTAATTCCAACATCCCTGCCATGTTGGTTATGATGTTGCCCTGTGTTTTCAAATCATTTCTTGTCTTTTACTGAGCCTTCTGTTTTTTATTTCTCAATCACTGAACATGATGCACAGGGTGGAGAGTGTTGCTTTAACTGAGTCTTCAGTGGTGTGGTGCTGAGTGTGGGGATGGGAGTGTCTGTAGTCCTAGGATTAGGACCATGGACTTCACACATGCTCCTCAGCTTTGTTCTCTCCCTTAGGTGGAGCAGGATGGCTGCAAGGGTCTGGACTTGGCCTTTCCCATCCCACTGGCCAGTTAGTCTCTCACATGCACTTTCCCCATGTTCACTAGTCCCATATCCAGACCTTTTTAGGAAGAACAAGCAACTCTGACATGTTACACAAAGGTTCTTTCCTCTCCTGTAGGAGGTCGAGGGGGTTTCTCTCTGATATTGACTGAAGGAATCTGGTTGAGCTCCTAGAGGGAAACCTACTATTGTGGGGAATCTTCTAGGACTGGGACCCCCTAGAGTTTTTAAGTATCAGACTCAAGCCTCTAGAACTCATCTGCAAGCACTGACTCCCACCATGACCCCCACACAGGAGACTCTGCCCCACAATGGCTTCCACGTGGGAGCCCCTGGCCAGGAAATTGTTACATCTTCCACATGAACTTTAGAAAAGTTCACTGAAATCTACAAAGTAGGATTTGGGGGGTTTAGTGTGGATTGTATTAAATTAATAGCTCAAGTTGGAAATAATTGACATCTAACAGTATTGAGTCTTCCAATCCTCTCTCCAAAAAATTATCTCCTTCCTTACATCTTTGATTTCTTTCATCAATTTGAATTTTTCCACATATAAATGCTGTATATATTTTGTTAGATTTATAACTGTTTCACTTTTTTATGCTATTTTAAAAGATATTTTTATTTGAAATTCCAATTATTCATTGCTGTGGTAAGAGAAAACAATTAACTGTCATATAGCAACATTTGTCCTGCTTTTCAAACATTGCTCACTTGTCTCTGTCTCTCCACTCAGTGGGTGGGTCTGCAAAGACTTGGATGCCATCAGTTTCCTTCTTTTCTCAAGAAACATGTACTAATGTCTCCACTGAATTTCTGTATTGTCCTCTTTCAATGCATTGATTTCTTCTTTAGTTTTTCTTTTCTTCTTCTTGCTTTCAGCTTTAAGTCATTCTTTCTCTGGTTAGATATGTATATTATGATTCTAGGTCTTTCTTATTTCTGATATATGCATTTAGTGCTATACATTTTCCTTCAAGTGCTGCTTTTCCTGCATCTTATAAATTTTAACTTGTATTTTCATTTAATCTAGTTAATTTTTAATTCTTTTATTTTTATTTTTTTAAGATTTTATTTATTTATTCATGAGAGACATACACACACACACACACACACAGAGAGAGAGAGAGAGAGAGAGAGAGAGGCAGAGACACAGGCAGAGGGAGAAGCAGGCTCCATGCAGGGAGCCTGACATGGAATTCGATCATGGGTCTCTAGGATCATGCCCTGGGCCAAAGGTGGTGCTAAATCACTGAGCCACCAGGGCTGCCCCATAATCTAGTTAATTTTTTAAAGATTTACTTTAAGACCTCTCATTGACATGTTTTATAGACATGTTTTATTTTTCTCCAAATAGTTGCCTATTCTCAAGCTATCTTTCTGGTATTGATTTCTAGTTTAATTCTGCTATGGTCAATAGATATACTTTGTGTGATTTCTGTTCTTTGAAGATATTATGGTGTGTTTTATGGCCCAGAATTTGAGCTAACTTAGTGAATGTTCAATGCCAAACTTGAAAAGGATGTGTATTCTGCTGTTGCAGGATGGAGTGGTCTACAGATTCCAATTAGATGGAATTGATTGATAGTACTGTTTGAAAAAGCTATATGCTTATTGATTTTCTGTCTGTCTGATGTGTCAGTTACTAAGTAATGGTGTAGGAACCTCTTCTATAACAGTGGATTTTTTATTTTTCCTTTCCATTCTCTGGCTTTTGCCTCATGTATTTTGATGCTCTGTTGTTAGGTGCATGCACATTTAAGATTGTTATCTTTTAGAGAATTTACCCCTTCATCATTATGGAATGTCCCCTTCTAGCCTTGTTGATTTTCCTTCCTTCAAACAGCTTCGTCTGAAATTAATATAAGTTCTCCAGCTTTTCTCTGATAGGTTTCAAATTCATCTGGCGTCTGTGTCTCTGTATCCTCACTGACTTCAGGCTTCCCTAATTCTCCTCTTTGGGGAGTCTAGTCTCGCACCCTTTCAGCTGGGACCATGGAAGCTGCTATGAGGCCAGGTGCCGGGGAGAAGGACACTCCATTTTCTTGTCATCTTCACAGGTACTTCCCCATCCCCCCATCTCAGTGGGAATTAGGAGAAGTGGCCTTCCTCCAGGAGGGACATGTGTCAGGGAGTCTTTGTGCCTGTGTGGAGAACACCCACCCTGTTTCCTCGTGATTCCTCCCGTGCCCTGCCAGTGGCACTTAGGCACCTTCCTCAAGAGGTTTCTGCAAGCAGAACTCACATGACTGTGGTCCAGGAGACTCTCACTCCCATGCAGTCTCTCTCAGCTTCAGAAATACATGGAGCTGTCTGTACTGTCTGGGCTTTGCACCTGCAGGGCTTCTGCCCTGGGTTGGTGGGTAGCCTGTGCTGACATTCTGCATCACCTCTCCCTCTGGCAGTTCTCTCAAGTGCTCATAAAAAATTGTTGGCTCTCTGGCTTTTTTTTTTCCATCTTTTTCTTATTGTAGGACAGAAGTAACAATTTCTATGATCTTTAAATACAGAACTGAAAATGGAAGCTCTTTTTGTATTTGTACACAAAGGATAAAAATATGAAGTTTTCATGGTGAAAATTGAAAAAACTACAAAGGAACAAAGGAGAGATAAAATGTAATGGGTCAAGGTCTTCGAAATGGCTGGAAAGATGGAATTGATGTAATAGGTTAATTCAGAAAAAGAGGAGGGTTATTTCCTTATCAGGAAAGAATGACAGAGACGATGAACCCAAGAACAGATGATTTGAGATATTTTTATTGGAATGGATTTGATATTTCAGAAGAACAGAAAATTAGTTTAAATTATAGTAAATTTAGTGACTTGAGCCAAGTAAAATTATTTATAGAGAAGCACATAGCACAGGATCAACTAAAATTACTAATTTTTAAAATTCAACAGTTAACAGGGAGAGGCCACCTAATGTCAGGGGCCTGATTTTATACTGAGACCTGGGCACCATATTTCCCAAATTTCTGCCCCTCAACAGCATGGATGCAGACAGGATGAGGTCTCACCCAGGGTGACGCTGGATGCATCAGTCTGCTGAGGCTGCCACCACAAAGCACTATGGACCAGAGGCTTCAGCAGCAGACCTTTACTCACCATGGTCCTGGGGCTCTGGAAATCTGAGGTCAAGGTGCTGGCAGGCTTGGTGTGTTGTGATCTCTGCCTAGCCCACAGATGACCACGCTGCTACTGTGTTCCTGCAGCCTTTACTCTGTGCCCACACTCTCGTGTCTCTTCCTCTTCCTATGAGGACACCAGCTTTCAGATTAGACCTCACTCTTAGGACCTCATTGAACTTTAATTACCTCTTTCACAGCTCTGTCTCCCACACAGTCACATCATGGGCTAGATCTTCAACATGTGAATTTTGAGGGGACACAGTTCAGTCAGTGACAATGGGTACAGCAAGTGACATAAGGTCACTGGTGGGAAGAGCTCAGGTGCAGAGTGGTGTCCACAGTGGATGAAGACGGGAGAGCTGGTTGGCACAGGCTGCTTACCTCCGGGGAGGGGACACGGGGGTGAGAGTCCACACTGAAGCGTGAGGAGTGGTATTTCTAAATTGCTTTCTGAGTGGGAGCAGCAGTGATTCCTGTGAGAACCTGTGAGAGCCGGATGACTCGGTCTTAGATGCCTTCCTGACATGCAGCTAGTTCTGTTCAAGTAGGTCAGGCTGCGACCAGGCTGGCCTGCCCACCACTGACAGTCTTGTCAAAGCAATAAACCAGTCCATGTAGGTGCAGCCACTTGGCTGAAGATTTCACCTCTTCTGAAAATGAATTTGGAGAAGTTCCCAAATGTGGTTCTTTGATTTACAACTCTGAAGATCAGAGCAGTGGGTAAGCTTGTGTCCCTCCTCTGGCTCCCACAGAACAAGAGTGGGTGGCTCCCACCTGTCTCACTGGGCAATGCCAGTCACAGCCCGGGACCTGCTGTCTGACCCTATTCCACTTGCCATCACCTCCAAACGTGCCCTTTGTCCTGTTGGCATAATCCCAGCCAAACACCTCAAACCCTAAATCCTCACTCACAGTGTCCTACTCATTCCACCTGTTTCTAAAGTAAACCCCATTCACTGTTGGAATGACAATCACCTGGCCTCGTGTTTGGAAATATTATTGCTCCGGAAGCAGCTTTTTAAGAAAAGGTGTTTAAAATACTTCAAACCAAACCCTGAGTTGAGGGGGGAACCCTCAAGTTCTCCACTGAGCTGAAGAGCACTCATCACTATATTTTCTGTGTGTTCTGAGAAAACCCTCCGGGTGAATCACTGGAAGTCCTCATTAGAGAAAACATCTGACACAAGGGTCCCTTCAGTGTCATCCATGGAAGCACTTTGGAGTCAGCTTCCAAGCTTTAAAAACAGGAGTCCTGGGCCTCACCATGGAGCGATGGGAGATACGTTCTGGGGAGTGGGCAGGCGTCTGGGTCCCTAAAACACTCCCGAGGGTCCCAGGGCCCAGTAGAGTTGCAGGTGCTGCCAAAGCCTTCGGTAGTGTGGACTGCAAACCGGGTAGGTCCGAACCCCTGCACTAGCCCCAGGGCCACCTGGGATGGCATCTACGTGCAGTCGGGGAAGAAGACTTCTGTGCAGATTCTGAGGGTAACTTCCCAGCAGAGACGCCACCTATTTAAGAGCACAAACTATTTTTAGCCATTTAGTGACTACACTTCCATGCAAACAATTCATATGCTAATTAAAATTGTACCTACTCATTATGGCAGCGTTTCTAATAGATCACTCACGCTAACCTCGTCTTGGGTTACCATTTGAACTCAACGCCACAACGACGCTACTTTCTAAAATATTTAGACAGTTATACTAATGACAGTTGAGAAAACATTGTTCAACATTGCTCGTATGGCTCACCTTGTTTGCATATTGGTGTTCTTTATATAATCATGGATCCTGTGCCTAACTTACACCTCAACTCTTGAATTTTGGATTTACCGAACGCACTGAGTCATCGCTGCCTCTGCTACACAGAGTTTAGCCAAGTAACTTCTCACCAGCCCTTTACAGCAGTGGCCGTGGCATTGGGCATATGACCAGGTGGCTAAGCTGGAAGTTACCTGCAGAGGAGCTTAACTAACTCCCTCACGGAGACCTAAACGTCCCCTCACGCCTGGCCATCTCGTGTCCCCGTGGACATTCGGCACTTCCACAACCTGCTTTCCAAACCTCCAGCCACGGATTGTACAACTTGAGGTGAGCTACTCAGTCTGTTTCAATCCTCTGTAAAGCACGTGTGTAGGAACACAATCCACCATAGCTCCAGGTGTGCATAAATACATGTTGAGGAGGAAACACACCACTGGTTCCTTATACTGGCTGTGTTTTTGCCCCGCATGAGGAAGGTCCATCATGGTCCCAAGTCTCCTATCTCCTTTGAGCCTCCTAGGTATTCGTCTGGGCTCTGAGTTGGGACTTTCCACGTTTGCAGGGATATCTCACCCATTCACAGAGGCTCAAGCTTCATCCCTAATACCTATGGCTGTGGTCTAGCCTTAAGTAACGACTCAACAAACACTGCTAAAAGTCAGTATGCTAAGAAATATGACCCTAAAGAAAGAGAGAACAAGCTTTCTCTTCTTTGGTTCTTTTCAATGTGTAGGGTCAATGTGGCCCAGTGGGAAGGCAGTGGTGCCACCAGAATATAAGTCCCACATGAACAAGGTGGTCAGCAAATGCTGGGAATTCAGAGAAAGAGTGTCCTCTCTGGATGTGGAAGAAGGACAGGTGTTCTGGTCACCTACTGCTGTGGAATGAGCCACCCCAAGGTCGTGAGGCTTCAAGAAGTCACTACTAAGCCTCACCATCTGCTAAGCTGAGTGGCTCGGTGAGGGGGGGAGGGGTGTCAAGCTTGCAAAATCTCAGTGCAACTGCAATCCAGGTCTGGTTCAACCGAATGCTCCACTGGGCCAGCCCTCCTTGGTGGCCCACCTCGGTGGGGCTCAGGTCAATGCAGCCCCGGTGCTGTGTCACCCTGGGGGGTTACCGCGGCCCCACTGCTGGTCCTATGAGCATGTGGATGGGGGCAGGAAGTGGAGACAGTCCAGCCCCAGAAACAGTTGTGTTCTATTGTCACCGAGCAGCCCCAGACCCAAGATCAAGGGGAAGGCTGTCAGGGAGCGCAGTCCCCTCAGCCGGTGGCAGGGTGCCTTGACAAGGAAGCTGACATCCAGGGGCAGGCCGAGCATGCAGTGAGGAAGTCATTCTGCGCCTGGTGGAGGGATGGGGAGCACAGTACCAACTGGATGTGGGGTGCTGGGGTGGTTTGGGCAGATAAAACCCTGTGAAGAGGAGGTGAGTGCAGCACTTCCCAAGCCATCTGTGGTTGGATGGTCGTCAACCCCCGGCTCCATTGCTGACCGGACCTTTGTGATAGAGTAAAATGAACGACTGGACAAAGAACAGTGGAAGCACTGAAATGTAAGCCTGACTTTTCTGTTTTGGATGTGTTCTTTCAGTTATTCTCCTCAATGGCTGTGAAGGTTTCCAAATATGCGGCCTCCACTGGTTTGGTGTTGCTGCTGGGTCACAGTCGGGGACCCGCACACCCCGTCTTCACAGCGCTGATGGCGCCAGGCCCGAGGGCTCCGATGCAGGATCAGGAATCAGCGGAGTTCAGTGTAATTCAGAGATACTGCTGTTCTTACTAATATTTATAGTTTTGCTCCTCAGGTTTGACTGTAAGCTTCTGCAGGAAGAGAGTGCGTCCTGATCCTAGAACTTGCTGGGAGCGCTGGGCGTGCAGGGCTGTGGGCCGTATTTCTCCTGCTGCAGAAACAGAGGCACCCGTGTGCACGGCATCAAATACATGCACAGGAGACACCGCTTTCTGAAAGGTCAGCAGGTTGCAGAGAGTGGTCATCCCTGTGGAGCAAGACCAGGAAGCAGACAGGCTTGCTGGCTGACATCGGCAGAGCCGTTTGGGGTTTTTCCACGAGTGTCCTTACACTTGGGGGAAGACCTCAGTCCCACCCCCCCTTCGATCAGAATCACCTTAGGCCTCAGTCCCACTCCCCCCGCCTTTGATCTGAATCACCTAATTATGCTTGCTTTGTATGAGCAAATAGTTCAACTCTGTGGTTTCCTCTGACTTTAGAAATTTAAATGATGTGTATAGTTTCCATTTGCCTCACCTTGGGCACGTGTTAGATAATCACAGGTGATATTTCCAGGTGGTTGGCTGGGCGAATGCAGACAGTGGGTGGCATCGCCCACAGAGTGGATGCGTGTGTTCTGTGAGCATAGTCCCGCTTGGTTCTTGCGGCTGGCCCCAATGCCAGGCTGGGCGTCCTGTCCCACAAGTGCCTGTCCATTGCTTGGTCCTGCTGGGTAACACACACTGGGCAGGCCTGCTTAGATATGTCTCCCCACTGCGTGGGCGCCATGAGGTCCATCTCCACCCAGGTAGTACCAGGGGCGACCTGGGCACTCAGGAAATGTCTGTGGCGTGAATGAACGAATTGACATGTACTGGTTCAACGGTGAAGATCTTTTTGCTGCGATCCCATGGGCCCTGGGAGTTCTGTGCTGAGTTTCTTTGCTGAACCAAGTGGTTTTCCAGCTCTTTGCGGGCGGGGGTCGTGCTGGTCTCTGTTTCGTGAGTATTTCATGGATGTCTGGCCCCTTGCAGACGACAGCGAAACATTGCTTGAGTGGGTGAACACGTATGTACACATGTAGGTACATAAAGATTCACCTACATGGAAGCAGGTAGCGATGGTTCTTTCCTCTTTCTGGCTGGAGGGTACTGCAGGTGTGGAAACCCCTCGCTTGCCTCATCCACCTGAGTAGTGGGCATTGGGGTTGCCTCAACCCCTCGGTACAGTGAGCAATGCTGCATGAGCAGGGGGGAAGCACGTCCCCTCCAGTCCCTACTTTCAGCTCCTCAGAAAGAATACCTGGCAGTGTGATGCAGGATCCTAGGGTAACACTAGGTCTAATTTTGGGAGGAGCTGCCGTAGTGTCTTCTACAGGAAAGCAGCATTCCCAATTTCTGCACATCATCTCCAGCACTTTTTTTTTTTTTTTTTTTTAGTAACAGCCACCTTCATATCTTGGATATGAAGTGGTCTCTTCTGGTTTTCATTTGTATTTATCTAATGATTAGTAATAGTGAACACATCTTGGTGTGTTGATGTTAGATATTAGATATTATCTTAGATCTTAGATATTAGATATATGTTTCTATGAAAGAGCTGTTCATGATTGTTTTGTTGTTGTTGTTGTTTTGTTTTTTGTTTTTTACTTTTTGTTTGTTTTTTTGGCCATTGTCCACCCTGATTATTTATTGTTGAGTTGTAGCAGTACTTTGTATATTCTGGTTATTGATCCTTCTGGCTAACGCCTCCCCCCATCCTGGAGTTACCTGTTCCCTGTTCCCCCTCTTGACAGTGCCCTTTGGTGTACAAGGGTCTGAAATTTTCATGAAGTTCAGCTTGCCTATTTGTTTTGTTTCCCTGTGCCTTTGGTGTTCTAGCTACAAAATCACTGCTAAACCCAATGTCTTAAAGCTTTATTCTGTTTTCTTCTAAGAGTTTTGCAGGGTGAGGTCTTACATTGAGGCATTTGATCCGGATCCTCCTGATAGTGAGGCTACGTTCGTCTCCCAGCCTCTCGTCAGTGATCTATACTCTATAAAATCTGCCCGGGTGCTGCATACATAGCTAATAATCTCAGACTTTCTGTTTTGGTGTTATGAAGGCTTAAAATATGAGCCCAAAATAAACCAAACCTTCCTCTGTTTCTGTACAGAGCAAGGAAACAATGCTTGTCACTTTAAAATTTTTTTTTCTTTTTCTGGGCTAATGTTGAAATGCAAAACTACCTTCTCTTCTGAACCTCTTCAAAAAAAACTGATAAAGTCAGCAGTGTCACAGAGATCTGGCAACCAAGGTGTGTGCGCTGGCTTCCTGCTGCGTCCCCCCATTTTGATGCTCCTTGGAACACACTGGGTATTTTAAAGGTCTTTTTGGTGTAACGGGAAGCAGGGCTGTGGGGACAGAGGGGGTTATTTACTGGGGACTGGGGATTTTGCCATACGTTTTCCCTGCTGGTGCTGTTTGTCTTAAATATCCTTGTTCAAATCTCATGCACAGAAGGCTTGAGCTGACTATTCTTCAGGAAAAAAAATAAGGAAAATTAAAACACCCTACATTGCAATAATGCTTAATTTGTGGAAAATTGCATTATGAATCAAGCATTTAGCAGTATGTGGGCTGTTTGGTTTTGAGTTGTGAACTTTTCTTCATAACCTAACAAAATGCTGAAATGTCAGCAAGAACTTACCAATTTAGAAAACAGAAATTTCACTGTTTGCATCAGAAGATGCTCTACTTGCCCTATTAGGTTTAGCTCTCTCAAATACAGAGCAAAATTGAGCTCCTAAAAGATATGACCAGACTTAGAGAAATGTAATAGGACCCTTCCCTTTTGTGCTTTAAAGAGTTTCAGAATTTCAATTCAAGAATGGGGAAATGTTCCGATCTCTGTGGTTATCACCACTACGATACAGCTCCTTTATTACTGTAATTATTATTAGCTGTAATAGTAGTGCTGCTATACTCTGATTGAATGTCTAATATTTTAAATATATTGTAGTCTCTGCTTTACATAATTCCAAAGAGCAAAGTGCTCTATCAGCTAAGCTCCGTTTAGAGGAAAAGCAGAAAGTATAAAAATTAGCTTCACAATGAACATAAAAGACCCCAGTCTCCTGTCAGATTGCCGCTTGTCAGACGGAGTAACATGTGCAGAATAAGGCCGTTACCCAGATAACAGGAGTTCTGTATATCTTTGTTAAAAAGTATGACGATAATTAATGAAAAATGAATTGAGTTGTGGAGGGAGGCACCAAGTTTTAGAGTAATTGTCCCATATTTTCTGCTTCCTTTTGTCCAGAACTGACCAGAGTGATTGTCCTGAGTCCTCAAAACGGGGTCCTCCTTCGCCCCAGCTCAGCCTCCCAGCTGAGTCATTATGAGTCCCAGTCATTATAAATGCAGACTCTCAGGCTGGAACCTGGACCTGCAAGATCATGATTTTCATTTTAACACATCCCCAGAGGGTCCCTGAGCCCAGGACCACATGAGAAGCAGTGCCCTGTGCTGCTGATGAGGCTGGAGCCATTTTTCTGCGAAACTGGTCCATGCCTATCATCTCTATATAGGAGCAAAAGCCGGTGCATCTGTGTCTTTTTCTTGCTGGGAGATACCGGCAGTCCTGTGAAACGCTGTTAGCAGCGGAGGTTGCGGTGGGTTGAGGGACATAGCAGAAGGTGAATGTGTTGGATTAAGCAGAGAATGTGACCTCGCTTTCATTTTTAGAACCCTGACCAGCAAGCAGGATGCTTCTTCACCCCACAGTGCCAGGAGTATGAATTTAGAAGCAGAGCATAAAGAAGCGGACCTTCTGATGACCTCCGTGGTTTGCTGCTGGGTTTAGAGCAGTTGTTTCCTGCGACTTCCCTGATTAACATGCATCAGACAAGTTAAGGGACCTGAGTGAAAACCTGGCTTTCCAGAGCTGTCAACTTCCTGCCCCTCGATAAATGATCCAGAGCTGCTGCTCGACGTGGGGATGGAGATGTGTTTAGGCAGTAAAACCACTGCTTGCATGACATCATTCCATATCAGATTACACTGTAATGTCAGGAATGTAATCATTAGCATTTAAACATGCATAAAATTTAATTAACCTACTTACCAGTTTGCTTAGAACTTTTGAAGGGCTACCTAGAGTCCTCTCTGAGCATTTTATTGCAGAGTTTTGGAAAGCTCACAAAAGAGAGAAGTTCACTGGGATTTTTCTCCCTAAAGCTGATGGGCCGTGACAGATGAGCAGATGACCCGAGTTAATTATTATTGAATTCGTTATTACTGCTTTGTTGTCACCCAGCTCAGCCGGGGTAAAATGATGACAGTAGGTACCTCATTAAAACAGCTGTTTCAATTATGTAGCGGCAAATATTTAAAAAGCGAGCCTTCCAAGTCTAAAGCCGTTAACAAAGTTTGTTTGTGCTGGTTGTGCCAAGCTGATCTGACCGAAAAAAGAGGGGGGTGGGGGGAGGGAGACACAGAGCATCACGGAGGCTCCAGAGCAGAGTCGCCCCAGAAACTGGCCGCGCCCTCCTTGTTCAGTGGGCTTCAGCAGGAGCTGAAGAGACAGGGCCATGTGTGCCCAGCATCTTGCTCCCCAGCCCCGGGTCCCATCACTGTTTGCCTGATGCCTTCCCAGCCCCACTACGGATATCAGCCAGTATGTTCTATCATTTTGAACTGATCTAGGTAAGACCTTTGTTTCCGCATTCACGCAAACAAGGAGAAAGTCCCCTCATGGCCCTTTCAGGAAGAATTGCCCTTCACTCGAGAGTGTTTGGGATGACTTCAAGTGGAGGTCACCTGTCTTCCTTCTAACATATATCCACCATTAGAACATCCACTTGTAGATTAAGGCATGGTAATTTATTAGCTAATCTGATTTTTCTTTCTAACGTCAATATGTGGCTGACGTAGAATCAATTAAATTCAGCAAAACTGTCAAAGCAGGGGTTTCCTGCCCCCTAACTGGAATTCACCTCTCTGTTTTATTGTAAGTTACACGTTCTTTCGTTCCAGTGTTTGGGGGTTTACAGAGGATTCAGCTCTGATGCACTCTCCCCACCTTGTTCCAAATAGCCCTGACTCTGGATGTGTCAGTCCCTTGATGGTCACATAACCTGGAGGATGCTGTGCAAAACCGTGTCTTACAGTACGACCTACTGAGGTCATGGGCCACACTTCCCAGGGTGGGAAAATTTGAGTGTACAAGTCATCAGCGGGTGCACTTCACCCCACGCTAGTCCCTCTGAGCGACACCTCAGCATTCACAAGCCAGAAGTAGTGGGGGTGTGGACGGTTTGGTGCAAACCCATCACCAGAGCACCACTTCCTCTGCAGAGGACAGCTCATTCTAGACAAAGAGATCTGGGTCACCAGCAGTGGGTGGCTGAGGAGGGAAGAGAACCATTAAGAATCCTTAGGATCCTTAGGGGAGATTATAATGAAATTTGCATTTGGAATTTGCCTGAGAATAAACTGTCCAATCTTTGTCCATCCATAAAAATTAGATATAACATTCACTCCCGATTTGCTTCCGAGCTCGCCTGTTCCATCCCAAGAACATTGCTCAATAACACCACTGTCATGGGGGGCATGGGGAGGTGGGATGTGAGTGACTGGTTTAAAATATGAAAAATGGATTGACTAATATTTTTCTACAACACGTCAGTCAATCAGTGTGACCAATTTAAAGATAAAATCTGACTGACCCCCATCATGAAGACACCTCAGCTGGAGGGATGGAAACTCCTTCTGTGTTTACAAAAGGAAGGAATTTAGTTTCAAACAGTTCTAATCAAAAGTGAAAAAAGGTCATTTATACAGTTCCTGAAATTAAAATTCCAACAGAGAATTCTAAATTCAGATAATGAACATTTGGGAATGAGTGGTTTTGTTCTCTTTCACATAGATACAAGCATACGTGTTTAAATGTAATATTTGAAATTTATTTAGAGAAAGGCCTTTCCTACTTCTCCATCTCTTCCCCAGTGTGGCTACAGATTTTATCGATCTCACCGTCATGGTCATGAGCATATCTGTGTGAAATGATGCATACAAGGTGAAGAATGCTATGTGGAACCTGCCAAACCCGCACACGTGTCAAAGAACCAAATCATGCTGACCAAACCTTACGGGCTGTCGGTCCAAGTCTGAGCTAGTGGACGAAACCGTGAGGCTTTGTTGTGAGGTGTCTGGCAGGTGCAGGAAGAAGAGGGTTTGTTTTTTGGTTTGTTTGTTTGTTTGTTTTGAAATACCTTTACTCATCATGATCTTCATGACCACAGGCCCCTGGGAGACTCGCAGCCTGAGCTGCGCATGGTCACCACACCTTCCTCCATCTGCCTCTCTAGCCATTGTCTAGCAATCTGCTCCTTGCAATTGCAAATTTACAACTTGAAGAAGAGAGTTGGTTCCTAGAACATAACCACTGCATGATTTTTGGATTCTAATAAATCTAATAATATATAATAGGAATATATATATTTCCTATATATGTACATAAGTACATATATAGGAAAGATTATATATATAAAAATTTCATTTTAAAGTGAGCTCTATACCCAATCTGAGACTCAAACTTACAACCCCAAGATCAGGAGTTACGTGCTCTACTGACTGAGCCAGACAGGCGCCCCCCCCAGATACATTTTAATTAATTTTAATTTTAACTTTAAATAATGTTCCCCTTACAGTTATCACTTTAGGATTAAAATGACCCCCCAAAATGGGAGAAAACAGTAGGGTTTTCGTGTAACTAGTTGTAGTTAATGGGATTTATATTATACGTTAGAAATTTAGATGCATGTTCTTGGAATAAAAAGCATAAATCTAACCTTTTACACATTCTTACTTCAGACTATTACCCTCAGTGACTTTGGGTTATCACAACTTTTACAATAGTCCTACTGTTGGTCTGTCCTGCAACACTTCGAAAAGTACTCATTTGCTCCATCACCATGTGCTGGAGACCTGACCTGTCACGTGCCCTGTTTATCTCCTTTCTATGTATTTCCATGTAGCCTCACATAGGGCATCACTGACCTCAACAGAGGGACCAGGCAGGGGTGTGAGAAGCTCTGCTTTTGCCTCTAGTGTGACCCTGACAACACTGCTGGTGCTGGGGCTGTGATCTGAGGTCCTAGCAGGGAAGGCCTGGATTTCAGATACCTCTTGGTCTGAGTACACATTTGAGGTGAGGATGGGTTAGGGCTCAGACACCTGCTGGATCCACCAGACCCACCCTGATAGCAGGTCCAGGATTACATTCAGGCAGCTGATGGGCCGCGGGCTGCCTACCTCGTTCAGGCACCTTCTCTGATCTGCAGAAGCTGTTGTGATCGTGTTGGTACACATTTCCCTTCAGAGCCACACAAATTGCATTGCTGACTTTACTCCATCCTTTTGAACAGAGCTTGGGGCTCTGCCGCTCTCCCCGTGTCTTTATTTTGTTCTGGCATCCAAAAAAGGGAGCAAGTTAGGACAAGAGACCACACTTCAAGGAGGAGACGAGCCAAGGCTTCCATCTTCCTTTGAGGACTCGCTCTGGGCACGTGTCACGAGTCCCCAATCCCCCATCGGCCTGGCTGGATTTGAGGTGTGGCAGCTACAGCCCCATAAAGAATCAGTTTAGACAGAAGAGGCTCCACGTCATAAAAGGTTTGGTGTGTCTCTCAGAGGCAAAAGGCAGGAGGGAAGAGGAGAAGGAAACATCAGAGGAGGTGGGATAGAACATGAAAATGACCACGATTGCCTCCAAATGACTGGCTAAGTACCCAGCATCTGTTCCATTGGAGGCATGCTTTACTTTTGAGATTGAATCATTGTTGGCATGAGATTTAATTTCTGGAAAGCTATGAGATATCTCCAGGAAGGACTCGGCCACTTCCAGTTTACAGCAGCTGACTTGGTTGGGCTGAGCAAGGGCCATCCCACCCCCCATGTATGGTGGAACATTGACAATAATGACCACCGGCTAGCAGAGAAACAGCACCATCTCCCTCAGGGCTTCCCTCACCATGAGCACCGTGAGAAAGTACCAAGGATGTTCAAAGGGTATGAGACCACATGAACACATGTCCCCAGACATGGTGTAAAGTGAGGTAAAATCTCCTGGTGATGGCCATCCTGATGGCCCCTCCCTTCCTTCTCAGCCTCTGCTTCCTGAAGAACAGTACGCTTCCCTCTTGCTGTCCTGAGAGCCTCCGTCTTCGTCAACCTACCATAGCAGCAGAGTAGATACTGTAAGATGGTATCGTGAGACCAAACAATCAGCAAAGGGGATGCTGATAGTCGTGGTGTCTTTTCAAACCTGATGGTGTCAATTGGAAAGGTGCAGTAGGCTGTACCATAAACTGACATCTGATGAAGGCCTGACATCCAGGGCCACTGACATCAGGGCTTGATGCGTAGACAATGTAGGATGAACTGGTCTTGTACAGGTAGGAGCCTGGAGATCTAGGGAGTTCATGGGGCTGGTCCAAGATCATGGAGCTAATTCACCGGTTGTACTTGACTTCTGTCTTCCCATGAATATCTCCTCCATGTTGACTTAAAATATTCCTGTGCTTGACCACAATTAATAATAAAAATGCCTTAGAAATTTTTGGATCATACTTTAAGATCCATTTCTGAAACATAAAGACCCTGTCACCTTTCAGTAAGTGGACATGCCAATGCATCTGGACACACAACAGGGCCTTCCTCACACAGAGAGGATGGGTGTCCTCTCCACCTGCCTAGGAGATGGGACTCAGGTTTTCCATTTTCACAGTGAGGCCAGTGAAGCAGGTGCTTTACTTCCTTGAAATCAGGCACTTCATCATGCAAAGAGGCTAATAGTCCCAGTTTAATGAAAATGGCAAAATCAGTAAATTCAGGTCAGATAATCATTTAAGAGTCCATTCTCTACATGGTTTAAGATTTCCCATTATCAGTGACCTGGAAAGTAAAAATCAAATCTGGAAAACTCACATAATGTAATGATTTAATCTGTCCCTCCCGCCCAGTATTTTCAGTGGGAGAGTGGAGCAGTCATTAGGGACGATGACCCTCTTCCCTTAGCCATCTTAATTTTGTCAAAATTGACAAAAGTGTATTGGGGAAGCTTTTTTTTTTTTTTTTTGGAAGCTCTTTAAAGTGAATGGAAAATGTTACCCAATTCTGGACATTTCATGGATAGACGTTTGTTCACACATTTTGTTTTTATACACTCAACGAGATGAAAATATAATATTTTATTTTATTTCCTCCATCAGAATGCAGATGCCTGAGTGGTTCAGCTGTTGAGCATCTGCATCCCGGGGTCCTGGGATCAAGTCCCGCATCGGGCTCCCTGCACGGAGCCTGCTTCTCCTTCTGTCTATGTCTCTGCCTCTCTCTCTCTCTCTCTCTCTCTCTCTTTGTGTCTCTCATGGATAAATAAATAAAATATTTTTAAAAAAGAAATGCAGACTCTGAGATCCAGTGGCGGAATGTCACCAGTCCCATCAATAGTAAGCAGCAGAATCAGAACGTACCTTCTGAAGATAATAGACTTTATCATTTCCTGAAAAGCATCCACCTGTTTGGCAGAGGCTAGGGCCATGCCTGTGACCTGGACATAGGTCCACACCCAGTTATTTGTAATCTGCCAACATGACACAGTGTATGACAAAAGATACTCTTTAAACATCGAACGATCTACGGGTTGGCATTGTCATGTTTTTGGAAGACAATTCTTACTTTCTCCTTTTACCCACCTATTGTATGTATCAGGGCAGAGTTGAATTACTTTGATTTTTAACTTTGTATAATAAAGTAAAAGCAGCAGAAGAAAACTCCACATTTAAGAGACTGTATTCAAAATGGTTTGAAGGTAAGAACAATTCGCGCTCAAAGTGCCTGCTGCATAAAAGGAGACGATTGTTAAAATACATATTACACCACAATTCTTAGATTCTATCAGTGGGAAAAACATGGGAGTAAAATCAGTGTTTTAATTTCAGAGAAAATAGCTTTTACCATACAGATCTGGCCTTCTAGTTGTTAAGCTTGTAGTGTTCAGGGACACACAATCTCCTGACAGGTGGGAATGGGTCTCTCATGAATGGGCCTGACGGAGAACTTGGTCATCATCATTTACCAGATGCACCTGCCTCTGTGGGACTCTAGGGTGTGGACACCCTGACGGGAAGAGGAGGGTTGGGGAGGAAAGCCCCTCACCCCACTCCAGAGAGTGTTTTACTTCTGGGCCAAATGACCAGAACGCCCAAGAGTATGACCTGACTGCGTGCCTGTGCACGTTTATCTGTGCAGACTCTTCGAGCACCAGAGTGTCTGAAGCGTGTGTTCGTGCGGCCCAGCGTCTTCCTGGTGCAGACATGATTTCAGATGGCAGGAGAGAGCTCAAGGCAGCAGGCTCCCATCCTGGGGACCGGTTCTCTTGGAAGCTTGTCCCCAGAGCACCCCAGACACTCACCAAGGGGAACACAGGCCCGAGAAGGGCCCCCTCCAGTCTCTGCAAATGTGACTCAGAAATATCAATTAAAAAGCAGCCAGCTAGCCTGTACGGTAGCTGGGTATCGTCTCCAACCAGATACCCAGTCACATCACAATCGTGATCACATGTGCATGAAATAGCCGTAGGGTGTGATGTTTACAGAATTACAGAATGTGTTTGAACAAGAATGACGGAGGTGAAGATTTTAGAAATGCGTTATGTCGGGGCTTTATCCATTCATCCTGTGTCTGTTGAACCTTTCAACTCTATGGTCAGGGCTCTAATTATCTGTGGTGACTTTTTAGGGACATTTTGTTTCGGCCTTATTCACTCCACCCACTTCAGGGTGTTTGAAGGGAGAGCACACAAAGTTCCCAAGCCTGTGGCACGGCTGCTGAATTCTGTGTCACAGTCCCCTTCTCCAGGGCTGATGTTCGGGGCGGCCCCCTATCCTTGCCGCACGGCCTGCATGCTTCCCTCAGGGGAGGTCAGCCCTGTGGGAAACCATCTCTGCCAGCCTGGAACTGCGCAGGTCCCCACTGTCCTGGCACGCACCCCTTCATCTATAAATCTTGCCTGTTTTGTTAGCTCTTTCACACCTGCCTCTGCTGACTAGGATGTGGTGTAACCATCTACTCGCATCCATCTACTCACATCCATTACTTTTTAAAAGAATTTGCATCCAGCCTTTTTGGTAAGAAAGGGCTCACATTGCCATAGCCACACTGCAAACACACAGGATTTTTAAAAATTTGGTATCTGTAAACTACCTAGATATGGTAGTTAGGGGGAAAAAAAGCACAATATTCTCACGTGGTCATATTAAAATAAAATTCATAATCCTTTCATTAGGGTGTTTTTTTATTATTATTATTCAAAGAAGGGATAATTAGCCAGGGCACTTTGGCTCCAGTCATCAATTGGTTTCTGTTGTTTTTCCCATAATCAAACATTACTTGGTAAAGAGGCACTCATTAAACAGTGTTGCTTTTTGTTTGTTTTTATGCCAGAAGCAGAGGAAAAAAAAAAAAAAAAGCATTAGGGGGAAAAATGTATTAACTCAAGCCACTGGTGGCAAAGCAACTGAGCAACTGAGCCCGGGGCAGGTGGAGTTGGACCCAAGATGCTGCCTCCCTCGACCTTGCCTGTGCCCCAGCCCAGGAGTCCCAGCGCCCCAGGGCCCCAGTGCCCTGCAGGTGCCTCCACCATCTTCCCTGGCCCTCCTCTCCTCCTGTTTGGTCAGGTCTTCAATGGCGATGGAAATATTGCACCATTCTTCAAAGGAGCATTGCGGCTCACTTTTCAAGAATCACATAAAGCGTGCCCATGGGAAGAAAAGCCCATGGGAGCACGTGTGACCCCAGAAGGCTGGAAGTCAGAACAGGACTGTGTAAACCGGATATGAACCTGAGTCGTGAGGGGCTTGTCCCTGGAGGTGGAGAGAATCCGTGACCCTCAACGAAGCCTAAATGTACTGTTTTGCTTCTCTTCTCACCTCATGGTGTAGGAACAAAGGTAGAATAAAGAAAGGCCTTCGTCGTCTAAAGGCATCACATCAAGAGCTATAGAATCAAATATTCCTGAGGTTCTGAGTCCTCCTGTGCAGGGAGTAGCCATAATTTTGGTGACATTTTAAATTTTAAAACATCTGTGAACGATATTTAATTTGTCAGCAGATGACAAAGGTGACCTAACTCGGCAGCACACGTTCAGAGGCCCCAAATGATCCAGAAGCAAACATCCTTCCTTAGCCATAGCTAACCCTTACCTCCCATAGCAAGACAGAGATGGGGCTGTCGCCCCTGCATGGCCTCCTCCAGCCTCCTCGCCCTCTGCACCTGCCCCCCCAGGGCTCTGAGTACACCTGTCCTTTCTTGTACCTCCAGACTCTGAGCTGACAGCCCCATCCTGTGGGTGCTTCTGGCCTGATGACCTCTGAATCGCCCCCCAAACTACGTACGAAGACAATGCTAGGCTCCAGCTTCCTCAATGTGTATTATTTTATGAAGCTGCCTTTCCCCCACCCTGACTGTGATTATTAGTCCTTTGGCCGTCAAGCTCAAGCCACTTTTCCTCGCCGCTGACTCTACTGCCCTCAGCATGAGCACGAAATCCGCACACCATTTATGTTGAGAATGCAGCATCACACCTGGATTTCAAAGTGCGTGTTTTAGTTGAGCACCTACGAGGCTCTAGTCTCTGGGCTAGGAGAGTGCCGGGGTGAGCAAGGCACTCCTGGCTCTCAGGAAGCAAAGCAAACAGTGCGTGTGGCATCTGCTACAGACTCACATGACCCCAGGGAAGCTTTCCTGTGGAAGAGGCTAAATCAGCGGGGAGCTCCCTAATTTCCCAGGATTTACCTGGAACGCCGAACGACCCAGGACCTGGAGGTGAACAATCAGGCTGTCTCAGGAGCTCCCATCTGCATGAATGAGAGACCGGGACACCACTCTCTGTCACTGGGTGCACCCAGGACTGCACAGGGAACGGTCACACTGCCGTCAGCAGTGCAGGCACTTGGCACCCCACCCTGCCGGGGCTGATTGATGAGCCCCCCGTGGGCCTCGCCTCCTCTGATCGCTGGTGCATGTTTGCCGACCGCTAGCAGTGATGAGAGGCCATCTGTGAGATTAACTGGCCCATCCAGGGATCAACCTGGCTCTGGTTTCATAGCTGCCTGGCCCTGGCGGAGCTAACAGGCCTCGCCAACCAGCCGACTGCTTTCCGCTCACTTCCCTCCCATTTGTGCGCAGCACAGAGGCCACCGTGGCCTCCTCAGGGGGGCCCCAGAGGTGACTTCATGCACACGGCCGTTCAGGGTGAGCTCTTGTCCCGTGACTCAAGACGGGATGTCCATGCACCTGCACATGAGATACCGTGAGATATATGGGCCCATGTAGATAAATACCCTGGTCCCAGAGAGAGGGACATGCCAAAGGCCTCGCTGATTCATGGATGCTCTGCAATTCGAGTGGCACTTGATAAAATCATAGGCAAGCACAAATGTTGAAGAAAGAAGAGGATACATGCAGATTTGTCGTACATTTTGTAATTACCTTTGTACTCATCCAGAGGTCCCAGAAGCATAAGGGAGGAAGGAGGTGCTGGTGCTCCAGCCCCTAAAGAGTTTAAAACTATGGTGCACTGCATTACAGGATCCTATTAATAATTAAACTGTCTGTCACTTACCAACAACATACATTCCAAATTAAATTTAAGCAAAAGGGAAAAAGAGATCATTTGGGACTGAATTAGTGGGCTTCGGAGAGAAATAAATAATAATCAAACATCTGTGTTCTAAATAGTACGTGCTTTATCAGACAAACAACTGTTACCGTCTCATTGTATAGAATTGCTTGGGGAAAACACGGTAACTGGGAAGCTAAGTCTCGGGAAGTGGGGGAGGTGTAGAAAGTTCATTAACAAGTCAGAAAGTGATGGAAAGTCACCACGTCGTGCTATCCGCCTCTTCCTCAGCGCCTTTGTCGGCGAGAGAAGGCCAAGTCCCTTGCGTGCACGATGCGGTGGACGGTCCCGGAGCCCCGGGGGTGACCATGGCCTGGGCCTGAACGGGCAACGAATAAAAATATCGCCCCGAACTCGTAATTGCTGAGTTGCCTGGAAGCCTGTCGGTCGTGAAGGTTACAGAGAGAATTTATTATTTTTTTTTGCAGGCAGGGAAGAGGAAAAAGACATGGCGTTAATAAACAAATGGGTAAAGAGGGAGAAATGAATATTACCCCAAGTCTGCGGAGATTCGACGGAGGACGTGACATTAATGCGGCGCGCAGCCGAGGAGTGACCGAAATAAACAGCAGCGCGTAACCACCGCGCTTGCTAATTAACCTGCCATAATATTTCATAAAAAGGGAGCGTTTTTTTGCCCGTCGCGTCCCCGTGACATTTATCTCCCGGTCACTCGTAAATCGAGCAGGCTGCCATTGAGACAGTCGGAGTAAATAAAGCGATTAGCGATTCCGATCATATATTTGGGGTTGTCTTCACACCTCTGCCCCCAGAAGCTTCAACGTGCTTCCCGCCCGGGCTCGGGGTTGGCGGGGGTGTTTGGTGTTGGGGGGATGGCCCTTGTGGAAAGAGGGAACTGGCTGCAAACGGGGGCACGTGATCTCCGGAAGGGGTGACCCTGCGCGCAGAGCCTCGCCCGTCACTCCCACTGGGCCAGGCGCAGAGGCCAGGGCTGCAGCTGGATCCTCCGCTGCCTCTGGAGTGGGTGACTGTCTATGTGTCTTCTCCTTAGGTAACTGTGTTAAAATATCCTATTCCAGCTGCAACACTTGCTTTACAAGTGCCCTGGTTTTGTCTGACACAATATGGAACAACATTTGTCATCCGTTATCAGGGGTGATGTATTTGTTAGCCTGCAGAGAAACATCTGCTGTGCCTTAATCTCCAGCGTGCAGGCCGATATTCATAGGATACAGCTGCATAAAATCACAGTATTAGATGGGCTGTCCGGCCTGACATGAAGGCTCGCTGGCAGGCAGAGAGAAACAGATTTGATTATCTCCCTTTTACATATTTATTTATGTCAAATATTTCTGAGAATCCATACATTACCTCTCCTTTTATGCATTGTTGTTCTGCGGTGACAGGCCATCGACATCCAAATGAGAAATTTATGTTACATATTAAATATGGACATCTGAATGATTATCAAATCTATAGAAGCCAAGCCTGGCCAATCACCCCTAAATAATGGATGAGAAGTGGATGTGACTCAATTTGTTCCGTGGAAAGCCTCGGCGACCCTGGCCGCGCACTTCATCACCACAGTACTGTCATTATTTGCTCTATTCATCTCACTTGGCATCACTCAATAAAATCTGCGCATGATGAAGAGAATAACCTTGGTCAACAGTGAGAATAAAGAAAGGAGATCATTTCCTGTATTCGCAGGTAGGGACCTACCGGTATCCATTCGCCCTGGTGTGCACGTCAGTGCCTCTCTGTGATAAGGGCATCCGGGGTCGGGGTGCAGGCGGCTGGGAGCACTGTGTGGGGAGTCCGGCCTGCAGGCTCTCCACGGGACAGGGTGGCAGATGGTCCAGCACGCCAAGCTGTCTGACCTCTCCAGGTCACCAGTGGGGTGTCAAAACATACCTTGTCGCTGTGCTCTGCGTGTGTTTGCATGCGGAGTGTGGGGAGGGCATGTACTCACAACATGGCAAAGTGAAACAAGGCAATGACATGTGCCACCTGCATTTGCCTGGAGTTCTGTGCTTAGAATTGTGGTCAGAAAATGGTGTAAAACACCTTTGATCGAAGTTATGAGTTGGAACCATTTACTTAAATTATCCCTAAAAGCAGTGCAATTTGGGCTCAGACCCTGGAAACTGTGTTTCTTCCCACCACAGCTCACCCCCTAGCTGCTGCCAGAACCAGACCCTCGAGGCTGGCTACTCCCTCCTCAGCTGAGTCCTCCCACTCTGGGCTCACGGGATGAAGCGGAGTGAACCCTTCCTTCCAAGTGCTTGTGTAAGTGCGGATGGATGAAGCCCCCAGGGTGTGGAGCTTAGACTTGCCACGTGGAAGAGCAGGGCTTGCACAGGGCTGTGGCGAGTGCACGACTTCCCAGGGAGTGGAGCTCCATGGGCCAAGCTTTTCTGGTGATGCTAGGGTGGAGGACCGAGGGAGGCAGGAAGATGCTTCTCACGCGCAGAGGCGGTAACTATGCTGAACAGATTTGTGGGGCCCTCCCTTATAGGATACAGTCAGAAGGTTTTATTTCACATGGAGCCCAACGGGAACCCCCGGGGCTCTGCAGCAGTGCATGAGTGCAATACTGTAGAATATTCATTTAAATACCTGCCAGACGGACTCGAGCGCATGGAGGCTAAAAAACATTGGACTAGTAAACAGATTTGAGGTCATGGAGAAATCAGCACAGACGCGGCGCTTTCCACATCCTAGTGATGCTGTTGAAAACACCACAAACTGAGGGTGCCTGGGGGGCTCTGTTGGCGGAATGTCTGCCTTCGGCTCAGGTCATGATCTCTGGGTCCTGGGATCCAGTCCCGGGTCGGAGTCCCTGCTCAGTGGGAAGTGTGTCTCCCTCTCCTGCCCCCCTGCTTGTGCTCTCTTTATTTTTCTCTCTTTCTCAAATAAATAGATAAAATCTTTAAAAAAAAAACAACCCAAATGTAATAGTGTACAGGCCCCACTGCTGTCTTACGTCCCAGGGCCCAGAAGTCCCACATGGGTGTCACTCAGAGTCAGGTATCCGCTGGGCTGGTCCCTCCTGGCTGCTCCAGGGCAGGGCCACTCCCGGCTCCCAGCTCCCATGGGTGCCCTCCTTGCTCACCTTGTGTCTCTTCTGTCCTCACAGCCGACAACAGCGGGTCGCTTCGCACGTGCCATCTCTGACAGTCCTTCCTTCCTTCCTCTTCACCCCAAAGGACCCTTGCTGCCAGCTAGGCCCCCACCCTCCCCGGAATCCAGGAGAACCCCTCCAGTTTCAGGTCATCTGGTGGACATGCTCGATTCCTTTCGCAGCCCCAGTCCCCCGGCCACTCGCAGGCTCAGGGGTGATGGTGTGGGCACGTCAGGAGCCAATATTCCACCTTCCGTGGGCAGAGAGAACAGAAGAGTGAGAAACTCAAAAAGGACCACAGTAGAAAAATTGCGTTTCCTTGGAAAAGAATAATTTCATAAACCAATGAGGGAAACAAGATTTCAATTTGCATGACAAGATGAGCTGGGTGACAATAGGATGCCAGAGGTTAGAAATGTGGGATTTTCACCCTCACGATAATGTTCACTGTGTAGCAGCCACCGTCTGCATATGGGAGATAGACAATCTCATTCAATTCCATCGAATTCCTGCAGCTTCATTTTATAGATTAAAAAATCTCACAGAGGAAGACATAGACATGGCCAACACGCACATGAGAAAATGCTCTGCATCACTTGCCATCAGGGAAATATAAATCAAAACCACAATGAGATACCACCTCACACCAGTGAGAATGGGGAAAATTAACAAGGCAGGGAACAGCAAATGACGGAGAGGGTGCAGAGAAAGGGGAACCCTCTTACACTGTTGGAGGGAATGTGAACTGGTGCAGCCGCTCTGGAAAACTGTGTGGAGGTTCCTCAAAGAGTTAAAAATAGACCTGCCCTATGACCCAGCAACTGCACTGTTGGAGATTTACCCCAAAGATACAGATGCAATGAAACGCCGGGACACCTGCACCCCGATGTTTCTAGCAGCAATGTCCACAATAGCCAAACTGTGGAGGGAGCCTCGGTGTCCATCGAAAGATGAATGGATAGAGAAGATGTGGTTTATGTATACAATGGAATATTCCTCAGCCACCAGAAACGACAAATACCCACCATTTGCTTCCACGTGGATGGACCTGGAGGGTATTATGCTGAGTGAAGTAAGTCAATCGGAGAAGGACAAACATTGTATGGTCTCATTCATTTGGGGAATATAAATAATAGTGAAAGGGAATATAAGGGAAGGGAGAAGAAATGGGTGGGAAATATCAGAAAGGGAGACAGAACATGAAGACTCCTAACTCTGGGAAACGAACTAGGGGTGGTGGAAGGGGAGGAGGGCGGGGGGTGGGAGTAAATGGGTGACGGGCACTGAGGGGGTCACTTGACGGGATGAGCACTGGGTGTTATTCTGTATGTTGGTAAATTGAACACCAATAAAAATAAATTTATTATAAAAAAATAAAAATAAATAAAAATAAAATAATAAAATAAAATAAATAAAATAATGAAAAATAAAAAATAAATAAAACAGCGGCACCTCGGCTTATGCACTTGGAGATGATTACGTAAAGTAGGCTCCAGTGTTTACGTCCATGCATGTTCTATGGATCCTCGATGCATTGAGAGTAGTAGCAGGCAAGTTGGAAGTTGTGATGGGGCATCAGCTATGCTGACTTCACTGGCGCGGCCTGAAGACACCGCCTGTCACCTATGATAAGCCTTCAGAACACATTGTTATGGACTGTGATGTTTTATGAGGCTTAGGATAAATTAAAGTCCCACAGCAATGGAAGAGCCTTAAAATCAGCCAGCGCTCTTACCTGGCAGGTGCTCCACGGTGGACGTGTCTCCGCCCTGGTCTTCAATGCCCTTACCTCACACAGGATCTCCTGGAGCTGCTCGCATCACAATATATAAGGCTTCGGTGTTGGTAAGGTGTGCAGCCCTTTCAGGTCCTAATTAAGTTTCTTCACTTCATTTTTAAAAATAGATCTAAATAGAGATCACAGTGACTTACACTCACCAAATTATTGACTTTTCTACATTTCTAAGAAAATACCATTCTTTTGAAACTTTAAGATGGTGAAGAAAGGCTGGCATTTAAGTTACTCTCAACATCTTCCTTAGATGTAAGAGCCACAGGTGTCTCCAAAAGTCAGGACACGAGGAAGACCCACATGCCTCAGGCGCACCCCGGAGGCTTCCATATTCCCTCTGGCCTCTCCCTCCTTGCCTCCCTTGCTGGAGTGCAGTTGGCACGATGTCACCTTGGTTTTGGGTGCACAACACAGTAAGGCGACAACTGTACATCATGTCATCCACAAGTGCAGTCACCTCCTACCTGTCATTACCCATCAACACGATCGCACTGACTGTACCTCTTATCCCTGCAACCTGTCCCTCCCGGACTCCTCACCCCCGGCCCCCAATTTTGGCATCCATAATGTTCTCTGTGTTTATAGGTCTGACTCTTTATGTTTGTCTTTCTGTGGATACATCTGTTCTGTTTTTCAGATTCCACATGTAAGCAAAATCAGGTGGCACCATTCTCTCTCGGTTAGAGACTCAGGAACACGGGATTCTGGGACTTCCCGGGTCCAAAGCCTCCTGGGATGACAACAGTAAAGCAGACTCGGGCTGGCCAGGGCCTAATGATCTTAGACTTGGTGACCGTGAGGACCCCTGCCCTGGACAGAGGTTTGGGGTCTTGGTGGTGAGGCTGAGAAATTCACATGCATAAAGGACAAGAACTGACACCATGTCCCACCACATGTGTTGGTTGTGATGTTGTGGGGCTGGATAGGGCGGCCCAGTCTACTGATCACTGTGGTTGCAGAGTCCAGCCAGGACACCCCCACAGTGTGTGTCGCCATTCCAAGGCACAGAGGGCTGTGGACCTTTAGTTCTGCTTCACAGGGCCACTTGATCATTTCTAGGCAAGCAGGGGTGGTGGGGGTGCGTGTGGGCAGGAGTGATGCGCTCGTGCCATAAGACGGGCCTCACTTCCAAAAGAAGACAGCTAGTCCACCTCCAACACCCAAGCATTCTGTTGTTCTCTATTTAGGCC
This sequence comes from Canis aureus, assembly GCF_053574225.1. Classification (NCBI taxonomy): domain Eukaryota; kingdom Metazoa; phylum Chordata; class Mammalia; order Carnivora; family Canidae; genus Canis; species Canis aureus. The sequence continues at coordinate 2,302,498 of NC_135611.1, read as the reverse complement.
ACAGTTTATGCTTTAGGGGTGTTTGTAAGTTTGGAAAAAAATCTCAGCACCTATCACACAAAATTACCGATTTTTTTTTAACCAAAAATTACTTTGCTTTGAGGGATCCCTGGGTGGCGCAGCGGTTTGGCGCCTGCCTTTGGCCCAGGGCGTGATCCTGAAGACCCGGGATCAAATCCCACGTCGGGCTCCCGGTGCATGGAGCCTGCTTCTCCCTCTGCCTGTGACTCTGCCTCTCTCTCTCTCTCTCTCTGTGTGTGACTATCATAAATAAATAAAAATTTTAAAAAAATTGCTTTGAGATGGGCTCCAGTTGATAGACACCTGGAGGGATGGGACTTTGCTTCCATCACCTCCCTAGGCTGAGGTTTTCAGGTTCAAAAGGTTTTCCTGTTTGAAAGTGGCACCACATGAAATAACCAACGACCCAGTGACTACTTATACGACGTGTTTTCATCTGTTTCAGGAAAAAAAAACCACCCAGAGATGATTGGTCCTATGAGAAATTTCACATGGACTGAAAACATGGGGTTCCTTGGTTTCTTATTTTCTTTATTCCTTTGGTCATGGACCTGTGATCCGCCTTTGGTCCTTGGACACACAGACCAGACTGTGAGAACCAAATAGCCGGGGGAACGGGCAGGTGTGTTTATGCTAAGGATGAAAAATTTCTAGAGATAGTGGGGAAAAGCCATTACTTTTTGAGAATAAGGAATAAATTGAGAGAGGCAAAAAAGATGAGGAAAAGATAGGCAACCCCGTTGGGATGGCCAGGATAGGGACCATGTATCGATCTGGAGACCACGGCAGAGCAGATGCCATGGCCCGGACACCTGTTAGGACTGAAACGTGCCATGGAAGAAGCCTGGGCCTTCCCAGATGGACATGGAAGTGGATTTGAGGGGGAGCCTTTCATCTGGCCAAGAGGGGAGGGGACAGCTCCGGACCGGGCTGCAGGGCACCTCTGCGTTACCATCCCCAGGGGCCTACCAGTACAAGCCACCCCGACTGCATCTGTCTGACTCTCCCAGAACACACACATGAGCCCCGCACACACCAGGCCTTTACTTGGTGTCGGCACCTGGGAGACACGAGGCTGCGGGGATCGCAGGGCGCACTGGGTGCACAGCTTCCTCCTTGTGGTGCAGGTGGGTCCCCTCCCCAACAGCTCTCTCTGCTCATCCCCCCGGGCTGCAGGACCCCCAGAGGAATGCTGAGCGGCCGGTGCTTCGCTGCCTCTTTGCCAAGCTGTGATTTGTGCAGGGAGGCTAATGCCAGCCATAAAGCAGCCGTGCCTCCCTGTTAATCAGGGGACAGGGTCAGCTGTTCCTCATTGTGGGGACCTGCAGACAAAGCATAAGGCAGACTCAGGGTGGCACGGGACTCAGGATGAAAAGTTCCCATGTGTTGCAGGTGACAGTCAATCCTGGTGACTCAAACCCACCCAAGGAGGAGCATAATGTCCTCACATCGCTTGTGAGAAACTCTACTGTCGGCCCTGATCGGCTCTGGAAAACCCTTTGCTTCACAGGCTCTTCACCTCATTTACAGGACAAACCCTTACAGTTTTCATCTGAGTTAAAAGATTCCTTTAATCAGTTCCAATTTTGTCATTTGTTCCTCTCAGAGGGGGGAAAAAAGATACACCCAGTGTTTTCTTCTGACATTATTTATAGACTTAAAAGATTTGGTACGCTGTTCTCTCTCTCTCTCTCTCTCTCTCTCTCTCTCCCATCATCTGACAGGATGGAGCAGATGTATGTACAACTTGGCGACGCCGATCTCCCGAGATGGAGAAGATGTTCACATTGTCAGCGTAGGGACCCCAAAGGCAACAGACCTTTGCGGCTCACGTTATTATTTTGAAGGAAAATAATGTGTGTTGAAAAGAACTTGCAGGATATTTCCTACTAATAGAAGTTTGTCTGGTAAGAGCTTCCTAGGGAGCCAGCAGCCCGCGGTGCCAAAGGCTTTCGCTGCGCAGCACTCCATTTGTAGCCCTTTGCTTTGAGGCTGTTAAGGATCCCATTTTTTTTTAATGAACATTTAATTAATATTAATGTTATGCTAACAAAATACACTGATTGAATAACTCCTGTAATTCATTAAATATCTTGCTAGAAAGCGGCTGTGCATACAGACTACGAAGATCCCCTCGGAAGTCTCAAAATTATCTAACAACTGTAGATTCAGGAAACACGGAACGCCAGAAACACCAGCCGTCAGGACTGCGCTGAGGGACCCACACCACTCTCACTGGGCCGCAGAGGTCGGCCCCCGGGCGAGGCAGACTTTTACGTGGGCCGCAGCTCCTCTCGACAGAGCCCACAGGCCACATGACGCATATCTGGCAACTATATGAACAGATGCACCCCACGTAATAAAATTAGCCGACCTCTTGCTTTAAATTTCTACATTAATGGAGTCAATCCATTTAAAAAGCATTAGATATCTGAGCAGAGTCCTCCGGCACGCCTTTTGTTTCCTCTAAGTGCGTCCTCAAATGTCTTCGGAGAGATAGTTTACACGGCGGCGGCGGCTGAATACATGGGCAATTATTCTCAAGCAGCAGGAAGCGTGAGGAGGCTGTGCCTGGGTGTCCCCTCTCTCATGATGGGCGACAGGCTCCTACCTTGGGACCACACACACACACGCACGCACACACGCCCCGACTCACGTTGTTCACAGTTAACACTGACAAGGTCTGCAGCTTCAGCCACCCATCTATCAGGGTCCTCACAGGAGCTTTGGTATTTTGGAAATTATTTGCCTTTGTTGCATTCATTTTTGTTTATAAAATACTAATTACCTCTTTTATTGTTTGAAGAGATTAAAAGTTAATAGGAGAAACTAAATAAACAGAATGCCATTCTGCACAAACTATATAAGCTGGTAATTAATTTCTGGCCTCCTCTGAGCTAATTAACTCATATAAAGAAATGAAGTTAATGAACCATAATTCTAGTCATACAAGTGTAGATACAAGCAGTTTGACTTAATGAATTAATAAGATATTTCCTTTCTTAGAGGTTTTTCAATTGTGTTCCTAATCTGAAGGTCCCTTTAATGTTCCTTTCTGGTTAAAATGTTTAATAAATGGCAGGGCAACCTGGTGATGGTGCTAGCACATGGCACCATCCTACAAGAGTCTCTGGGTGTGGACTGGTTCCCGCGGGTGGGGGCAGTGGCAGCCAGTGTTTGTCCCAGCCTGCCCTCCCACAGGACGAGAAGCCCGGGGGACACCATTTATGTGACTGCTTTCCCCGACATCTTCTGACCAGTGGGAGTAAACTGAGGAAGCATCCCTGTGTGTGCTGCCCTGGGCCACACCCACCCATGAGACTCACACGCGTTCTCTCCAGGTCTCCAAGTGCCTTCGATTCTACATTCACACCTTCTGAGAGCGCTGATCTGGAGTCTGGATTAATAAAGCTCAGATGAATTGAAAAACATCTTGTTTTGTTTTGTTTTGTTTTTGCCATTTTCATGTTGGAGACCTTCTAATGTTGAATTAAAAAATGTCATATTCCCTGGGTGTTTGGGGCATGAGTACACAGAGTAGTGCTGCTAAAAGATCATTTTGTTTCCCAAATAGAGGCCCCACCCAGGATCCAGAAAGGTATATTCTATGTTCAAAATAATTATGATCTAGTAACGCTCTTTATTTTCATTAACCTGTTTCTAGTCCTGAAGGTGTTCTCAGGATAAATATTTGGGTTGCAGGAGGGGCACATGTACCAGATCACACCCTACACGTGATTTGACGGATGTACTTATGATAGAAATCCTTGTGATCTAATGTTGCCAGAGATCAAAGTTTGGGCTGGATTCACACACCAGCAAAGCCAGGCTGTGATGCTGCGACAAGGTTACACCACCATGACCACCCCCTCGGGGAGGTCCGCGGAGGCTGTCCTTCATCTACAGGTGCTGCTCAACAGTCCATGACACCATGCCAACGGGAGAGGATGAAGAAATTGGGGAGGAAGAGAAAGAGCAGGAGAGTGTGTGCTGAACTTGACAGTCATTATTCGATTTAATGGTCCCATCAGAATGAGCCAAATACTGTTCTCATCCTGCTTTTGTTGACTTGAAACCAGGACTTTCAGAAGTTAGATAAGTTGTCCAAGGTTGCACAGCTAGTCTACAGGTGAGCAAGACTTTCAATGTCACTTCTGCATGGCCGTCCGTGTGTTTAGCCACCACCCCTGGTGCCCCCACCATGCCTCCTTCCCAGACAGGGCCCTCCGTGTGCCACGGGCTTGCGGGATTTGGCGATGTTTGTCTTCCGGGGCAGGGATCCTGTGCCAGCTGCCTCCAGGACCCTGACCCTTCACATCCCCTCCCTACCACCAATCTAGAAGATGGCGATGGTCACAAAAACTATAGAGATGAGAAACCATAAAAGCATGTGAGCCTCAGTCATGACCGGAAGCAGGGGCCAGTCGGTGGGATCCAGAAGCCCCAGGGACAGTGTCTGCATCTCTCCGTCACCATGACTGCCAGACAGAGCAGGACAGGTGAGGCCACCACCTCCTGAGCCTGCAGGTGCTCCTCTGAGGGTTTGCTGTGACTCACCTGCCAGCACTAGAGAGCAGCGGATGCCCTGCAACTGGACACATGTCCTTCCCAGAGTGTCTCCCTCACTGGACTGTGCACTTGGGATGGTAGCTGTTACCATCATTGCCAATTGTGTGACTAGCCTAGGACCTCAACCCCTCAGCCAGACTTTTAATGTAGGACATTTTCACAGCTACAGAAGGACGAACTGGCTTGTGTGGACCCGGCCACGTGGGGGTCATGGAGCTGAGCTCCCCAGGGCACCAAGGGTCATGCTAGAGACACACCTTCCCCACAAGCAGAGGAGATGTCACCCCATCTGTGTGTTCGGTGGTCCAGGTGGGGATGAATGGATGGACATCCAGGCAAAGCTTTGTCCACTTGACAGGGTGTAGACAGAGGCAGAGGCACCCAAGGTCATTACCATTGTCTTTCTTGTGAGGTGACCCCAAACTCTGGTCACTGGCTTGAAGAGCCACATCGGAGAACTGGGTACTTCCTGAAGTCCAGGGTCAGGGACACTTTGTCCTGTGCAAGTGACACATGGGGTACAGCCTAGGGTCTGCTCCTAGTGCCTTGTGGACGGGTGGGTCACTGAACCACGGCACAGTCACATGGGTCGTCAGTACACCTGAGAGTGTCACCAGACCCACCACAAGAGTGGCAAGAGCGCCATACCCATGGACCCTCCACCGCAACCTCCCCCTGCTCCCTCCCCTCCAGCTCTTCCCCCAACGGCCTCCCCCCGAGGCCTCCCTCTCACTCCCTCGCATGCTCCCACCGCATCCCCCCACGTGTTCTGTGGCTTGTACCAACACCTTTGTGTCCCGCATCGATCCATCCCTGTGCTCAGTGCTCGCTGTTCCTTCCTATCACTGGTGACAAATTAATCGCCAATGACCCAGTTTGTGTGTGTGACCATCCCCTGTTGGACACAAACTCTATTTATTTATAGCCATTCTGCAGTTATTAAATCCTGCCAAGGTTCATACAAAGCCGGCCCTTGTCCGGGCGCTGGTTTTCCCTGAAATGTTCCTGCTTCTGCTGCCTGTGAGCCTGTCTCCTCCACAGCTTCTCAAGGCTTCTAAGGCAGAAGGACTTGGGATATTTATTTTTTGGCTTCATCAATTCAGACCCAAACACCATGTCACAAATACGTCCCCCGTGACTCAGAACCGAGGTCTGATGGAGCCAGAGCAATGTCCCTCACGGCAGCAGTGCCTGCAGAAGGTGGGCATTGCAGAGTCCCTCCTGGGGGCTTCCCTCAGCCACGTGGAGCCCGTCTACCAAACCCCCTGGGGGCTGCATGTGCTGTTAGGTCCTGCCAGCCCCACCTGCCTCCTGAGCCCAATTCTGTGCACACTGGGTCCGTGATATTCCTGGTGGGGTTGCACACAGGCCACCTCACTCTGACCCCTGCGCCTGACCCCAAGGACCGGGTGGTCGAAGCTGCTCCCGCCCAGTCGCCAGCAGAACGATATTCACCATGTGCAGACTCGTCACCTTCCCCAGCCCTCTGATCCCAAAAGAAGAATGTTTCTCAGCTTTTCCAAGAAGAAAACAATTCCTAAGTGAAGCACCATGTCCCCTGTCTTCACACATTCTCCTCCACCTGCCTAGGGCTTGAAAGTGTGAGCTGGGTAGCTAATAGACCATCCAGGCCGCAACCACAGTGGGCACCCTGAGTGGGCCCCAGGGCCTTCCCACCCTCCCGTCGTGGGGAGCACTGCAGCCACCTGACAGTCTGGGAGCCAAGTACGGTCCCTGGGCCCCTGTTGATGGTTCTCTGATTTGTCTTCTCAAGGTCACCGAAAGCTTTGTTTTGTTACAGTTCTACAATTTTTCCCAGAAACCCCCACCACAATCCCAAGCACAGTGTGGATGCTAAGTGAACGTGGTTAAACGGGGGCCCTCACATCAGTTTTGAGTCATTGGGCTTGCCTCCTACACCCACTTGTGCATGTGCAGGGAGAGGCCTAGGATGTGTACTTGTGTGTATTTGCAGAGATGCCTAGAAGTGCTCAGCCCTGCCCCAGGCACCAGGGAAGGGGTAACCGCTCCCTTCTTCCAGAATGAGTTGCAGGAATTAACCTCTTGGGGACGTCAGTTCATCAGGCAAGCAGGAGGGACCCACAGGTTGCTGCTCAGGGCAGTCATGGCCTCAAGGCCAGAAGAAAATGCATCTCTAGAACACAAGTCAAGGCCTCACAGAGCTTGATGGAACAGCAGACACCTGGGATGGGCATGAGTCAAGGAGCCCCTCACACCTGCACCGTTCTAATGATAACCCGGCACTCAGGACCCTCTCTTCCACATCTGTGAGAGAAAATATGGAACTCCATGAGCTAGAGCAGAGTCTACAGCTTCATCATTTTCCAAACGGTACTTGAAGGATCAATGGGTGAGGATCCACTGGTGGTAATTTCACTTAAACAAAGATGAGTTTGGATAACTGAGAAGATTATAGGATCATGCTGCGGACTCAGGAGCAGAGGCTGGAGTTTATGCTGGCTCAGCTACGTCCTGGCTGTGGGACCACATGGCTCACTGCTTCACTTTCCTCATCTGCGTAGTGGAGGCAATGATACGGCTCCGCCCAGGGACCAGAGTGAGGAACAAGTAATGACGCCAGGTCTCAAAGGTTTGCAGCAATGCAGAGCTGAGGGCCTGCCAGCCTGTACCCAGGTGGGCTTGGTGACACCAGTTATGGTGTTGCCCCCATTTTCCCTCTCTCCTGCTGTCAGGAAGAGAGATCCGAATTATTCATACAGACCAGGTGCGGTGTCATCACCAGGACTACACATGCATATGATCCGGGGACCTCTGGCATGTGGGGCGGATGCTGCAGCACCGAGCCCCTCCCACCTTGCTCCTTGGTGCACTGCCTTCAGGGCCAGAGGACCCAGCAGAGAGGTGCTTGTCTTCAGGAGAGTACATATCTCCACGCGGGAAGCATGTGCACAAGACGTGAGCATGGCATAAGGAGAAGAACTTTTATTTTAAGCCAATCAAAAATTATTCTTGAGATTTCTCAGGGAGCCCTAAGAAAAGCATGGGCTTCCGTCCATGTTGACATGTAGCATATTATCAGAGGAAGGCTTGAGAGAGAGACAGAGAGAGAGAGAGATCGACAACCAAAAATACCAGAAGCGAGTGATATATTGGGGATAATACCGCTTGTGTCCTATCATTTTAAAGCATGCCATTAACTAAGGCGTAAGTGGCCTCCGATGGGGACCTTTGCTCCCGCTTTGTGGCCCGCTGATCAATTGCATTTCCATCCTCAATTGAGAGCCGGGCTGACAAGGCTCGGAAATGTGTTTCATCTTGATTTAGTAAATTTCATTTATCTGTCTCCATTATTTACTCAGATGCTAAGAATACATCTTTTCTTGGCCATTTGCTCCTAATTGATGAGGTGGCCATGCGTGCGGGTCCTGGGCTCACTGTCTCGGGCTTTTGATCGACGGTGTATGAAGTAGGCTTTTAAAACTCATAACAGCCTCTTCTGCGGGCACAACAGCACCGTTATTAATGAAAAGCATGACTGTCGGGTACTGGAAGGCAATCTAATTAAACAGCAAGATTTCCATAAAATGAGTTTCAAATCAATCGGTCAATACTGGAACCACTTAAGAAGATGTACGTATGATAAACTGATGCGGCTGAGGAGGGGACACGGGCACACCACCCAGTCCGGTGTTCAGACTCGCGTCTCTGAGCTCCCCGAGCGAATGTCATCCAAAGTTACTTCTTTTTCTCTTAGAATTTAAGGGATTCAGACTAAACTGCACATGGAAGGCCCCCTTCCGGCTGAGGACGGGTTTCTGATGGTGTCTCATGGGGGGGCAGAACCCAGGAAGCACGTCGAGCCGGGCGGGCATTCAGACCGCCACTGTCCTGTCACCTGTCCCTGGGAGAAGTCCTGGCGGTGGCGCTCCTGAGGCTCAGACGACCCAGTGAACCACAAAACTGAGTTACTGGGGTTTCCTGTCTACACTTAACTCTTTGTAAATACCTACCTGTGTGGTCTATAAGCTCTGCTGCTGAGGAAAGATACTCTGTCCAATATTTCCATGAAATCTCCTTTTGCCTCACATAGTCCAGACCTCTTTGTAAAAGGGAGGATATTTATTAAAAACATTGACAGTGAGAGAGACAAAGAAGGATGGAGTCAGGAGGCTCCCTGCGCTGCAAGATGCAGTGCCTGGGGAGAGATGAACGGGGTGTCACTCCGTATTGGTGATGGGCAGCTTAGCTAGACTTACCTGATGCCTTATGCACAACAATTTAACTCGGCTCCACAGAAACAGGTGTCAAAAACATTGATCTTATTTTAGAAAAAGAAAACTTTCTATAGAAATTACTCGAGTCAGTTCTTGAACTATCTACAGCCGTGTTAAGTTACAAAACAGGATTCTGGTTCTTACTCGGGTCATCGTCCTCATCAATGGCGGCTTGTACCACATGCACTTCTTTTCACTGTCTGGTCTCTACCACGTCTGTCCCGCACACGGTGGAAGCTTCAGGTCCTGTCCCGAAAGCCGTGTTGGGATGCAGGCCAGTTGTGGACATCCAGTCCTGGTACCACCTGGGCTTCGAGAATCCAGCACCTCTTACGGTCTGACCACTGATTCTCTCTGGGTAAGTACCCTTGTCTTACCTCTGCTATGTATTCTTTTTAAAGACTTTATACATTTACTTATTTAAAAGAAAGAGAGTGAAAGAGGGAGTGCACAGGAGGGAGAGTGGCAGAGGGTGATGCAGGCTCCCCGCTGAGCAGGGGGCCCTACGTGGGGCCCAATCCCATGACCCTGAGATCATGACCTGAGCTGAAGGCAGACACTCCACTGACTGAGCCACCCAGGAGCCCTGCTATATATATATTTGCTATATATTTTTAATGCAGCTGTCCACACACCAATATACACATAAACACATAGGTGCACGCACATATGCATCCACGCGTGCTCTCACACACGGCACACATAGTCACAAACACATATTCTAAGTGTTTTATGCCACAGGGTAATTTCCAATGTCTACTTATTCTGTCAGTTGACCTGAAATAGGTTGGATTTTTTCATTTTCTACATTTAAGTCACACTAAGTGATGCTTAATCTGTTTTGCAGATCTGTAAAACGTGAACCCAACAGCCATCACCTTTACATTTTACAAACCCCATACTGGATTCAATTATTTTGTGGCATCATTCATCCAGCAAACACTGCCTGAATCCCCTCCAGCCTGCAGGTACTGTATTTACCGAGCCCTGAAAGGTATTAGGTTTGACCAACAGAGCTAGTATGAGTGCTCTCTGGCATCACACCTGGAGCACAGTGACAGAGATGAGCTACGTGGACCAGGGTGTCCAGGTGAAAGGCGCCAATCCTGCCACCTAGAGGGCATTGCACCTGTGAGTGGGAAGTAAGGGGGATCATTTTGGTGACTGAGGACAGTCAGGAGGAGGGACCCTGTCTGGAAGTTGGGCGGGACCTCACAGACAGGCAGCACCCCTCTGCTTCCATGCAAGCCTATCAGGCAGCCGGGTGGGGCGGGGGCTGGACCTGGGGGGGGCAGGCCCAAGAGGGGTGGATGGGGGCACGGGGGGGCAAACGCAGGGGGTGCGCTGTGGTCCTTCCTTCCACTCAAGCCTGTGAACAGGGCTGTGGTAGGAGGTCAGAGCCCCACGTGCAGAGGGCAGGAGGTAGGCAGGGTCAGCGTGGTGACTCTGGATGGCGGAAGTCCAGCCCTTTCCAACATTGGCTTCTCTGGCCTCGAAATCCTTTGCTCAAACATCTAACATGTCCAACAGACGCCAACTTCCTTACATAACAGCCCACAGTGCAGGGCCCTGGATTCGGGGCCAATGGACGGCACCCCCAGCACTCTGGGTGCCCGGCCCTGGCCCGGGGTGAAGATGGTGTGGGTGACTCCTTCACCCCCTGCCCTGGAGACCCTTCTTCTGCCAGGTCATAAACACCACGGTCCCCCCAAGTTCCCTTCTGGGGCGGCCCCAGGGCCCTCTGATGGCCGCTGTCCAGCTGAGGCTCCTGGCTCTTCCTCCTGCTGCAGGTGAATGGCCCCCGGTGTCACTGCCGCCTCCTTTCCACCTTCCAGCAGCCGCCTATCTGCAGGAGTCGGTGACTGGTACCATCATCTTCAGACCAGTGTGGGAACCCAGGGCTGTCTCGACGGTGACCTCTCTGTCAACGTCGCACTCAGCACAGGTCGGGGGAAACCAGGCCCCCGGCATCCCCTGTCCACAGACTCAGCCTCATGTGGTTGAGCCACAAGAGCCCATGGTACTGAGATGCAACCGTTTGAAAGACTGGGGCGAAGCACAGGAAGTGGCTGTTCCCCCGGGTCAGGGCTGGGCAGCAAGCCGGTCAGAATATTAGCAAGCTCATGAAGCTCACCTGCTACAGGTGACTGTGCACTCGGCGTCGTGGGAGGATTCCTCATGGTCCCTTCCACTTTGCACATGCAGCAGGCACGTGCAGCTGCCCTTCCGTGCGGTTGGAGGGAGCGGTCTTGTTTGCACAGAGAGATCACACGCGCAGAGCCGCTGGAACGCAGGGTTCTCCAGGTTCCGGCTGACGGAGCCCGTGTGCTGCCGTCGGGTTCCTGCGGGTGGCCGCGGTCCTCGACGCCCAGGGACAGCCTGCTGGGCCTTGAGCCACAGGCCACAGCGCTGTGACAGCAGGGCTTGCGCCTCGTCCTGGCCTCTCGCACCTTCCAAGTGGGTGGCACCTCCCGCAGACATAGTAAGGTCAGGATGGAGACCACAGGGTCCTGCCGCTGAGCCATCATCTTCCTCCCTGGATCACCGCCTGGTCGGGAGCTGGGTACAGGCCGCCTACACGCAACCACAACCTTGGGGTGCCCAGGGTGGACCCACCACCGCCAGCCCACCTCACTCATGCTCGGGACCTGGGCTTGGAGTGCTGTGAAAAGTTGCTTTTTCTCTATTGATATTAATACATATCTATTTCCTCTGAGGACAAACTGTGATTCAAATGAGAGTAACAATGAATCAAATTAGAGGAAAAATAAATTCCTAAGCAGATAAGAAAAGGCTTAAATACACCCTGATTAAACCATATGTCCCGGACCATCATCTCTTAAGCACTATAAATCTTTACAGATGTGCAGACCCTGTGAGTCCCAGAGGACCCGTGGATTCTTCCCCCGATGTGGCGGTTGTGTTTGTCCAAGTCTTCTCACGTGAGAAAGACTTTATTTTATGAATAATAAACCTTCTTTAACAGAAGAAATTAAGACTTCATCTTAAGAAGCTTCTGTTGTTTCTTTCTGAACTGCTTATCTTCACTTAACATTTCAGATACTTGCCGATTCATTTATTAATTCACTCATTTATCTAATATTTTCCTACATTTTTAACATGGCCCAGCATTCTGCCAAGCTTACTAGAACAGCAAGGAAACTACAACAGTTTCTGTAGATATCAAGGAGTTTTTAGAGAAAAGATCAGGCCTAAAATGATCAAGGATGTTTTAACTGTTCTGCTTCCAAACCCACCTGAACCTTAGGAAATATTTCTTCCCTTTTCCATGTTTTGTCCTCCAAATCTAAAAATGCATCTGCTCCAGGTTTCTGCTTGGGCACCTACTTCTTTTAGATGAGGGGAACCCAATGGTGGATAAAGCTTGGTGAAGACTATTAAAAATGTTAGAGGTTATTACATAGCTGAATATTTCAGAATATATTTAAACCAAACCACATTTACCATAAATAGTTAAATAATTTTCGTTCTAGGTGAGGTTTATTGGCATTAAAAAAAAATGATGGGTATTTGCTATGATGCTTTTGTTACCTGCAAGGGAAAGTTTTGGCATTGTAGGAAGTTTAAATTTTGAAGGAAAATGTTTTTTGAAGAGATGTGGATGTTTTATGAATATTCAAATGTATTCATTTTCTAATTGCCCAGTATAGGCCAGGAAGGTTGTTTATTATATACAATTATAGCTTGATCATAGGTGTGCTTGAATTAAAACTATTATTCCTAGGGGCTCCTGGGGGACTCAGGGGTTAAGCTTCTGCCTTTGGCTCAAGGCGTGATCCTGGGGTCCTGGGATCGAGTCCTACATTGGGCTTCCTGCAGGGATCCTGCTTCTCCCTCTGCCTGTGTCTCTGTGTCTCTCTCTGTGTTTCTCATGAATAAGTAAATAAAATCTAAAAACAAATAGAACTATTATTCCTAACAGCATTGAGGTGCTGTATTTAAAAAGAATAGAAACCAACAAAAAAAAATAGAACCCAAACCACAGTGACCCTGCTTGTCCTGCTTGTGGTGGCCTCTCACTGCGTTTATTCGTGTGTTCTGGTTAGGTGACATGCATGCACACGCATGTACCCGAGATGGGAAACTGAGGACAGACCTCAATATTTCTGTCACCCCTAAAACGTCTTCTGCATCACCTTCTGGGAGCTCCTGGACCCTTCTGAATTGAATTAAATTGGTTATGCTCTGTGGTTATTTCAGCTAAACCAAGTCCCTTAGTATGCATCACACTCCTGTATTACTGGGCTGGCACCAATTTGTTGTTTACTGATTTACGCTAATTCAAACAGTTTATAATATGTCAGAATTTTTCCAGGGGTTATGGGAGAGATGCTTTTGGGAGGCTTGCACAGCCACTGATAATTAGTACATTAGCCCTTGGGTTGTTTGCTATTTTTGTTTTTGCGAAAGGAAAGAAAAAAAAAATCCCCAAACAGCTGTGTATGTTCAACAACAGCAACTGGGCATTTACACAAAATGCACACACCATTTAAATACACACACACGCACACAATCACACCAACACTGTGACACAGTGCACAGACATGCACACACTCACACTCCTTTGTGGGAACCCAGAGCTCCTCATTTCGATACAGGAATTGAAATAATGTCTGCACTCTACACTGATGAAGTAAAACCAGTGATTTTTACATTGTACCGATTTCTAATTAAAATGTCCCTCACACACATTCATAAACAACCAAGGTTTTCATTTGTGTGTTTCACTTTATCAGTACCCACTCCTTTCATCTTAAAAATGACAGTTTCTGTCCTCGGTTTTAGGCTTAAAGCATCGTTGTGAGATTCTTCATCGGCTCAAACACATCTATTGATTTATTAAATTAATATTCACATAGAGTCTTATAACAAGCCTCCTTGATGTGATCACTAATGGGACCATGTGATCCCCTTGCTGGGATTTGGCATTAGGACAGAAAGGGCCAGGATACATTGGAAGAAAAATACTCTGTAAGCGACCACATAATTTGTGACACTAAAAATAGCCTCCTGCCTTTCATTTGGTTTTGTCTAGAAGTTAACTTTCTATTAAGGAGAAGAAATAACTTTAATTTTGTGACAAGTACCTCTTTTTGAAATGGGTTTCCAGTTTGTACCTTCAAAATAATATTTTCTTGTCCTGGGGATATATTTTTCACCTTAATGGAGAAACTCATTGTGGCTTTGACCTCACGGTCCAGGTCCTGTGCACAGCGATCATCACATGTGCTAAATGACTTTGAAAGCCTCGGTTGCTAATTTTAGCAGAAACTATTATTCTCACTTTTAAAAATTATGGTTCTAAAAACGAAACTAGTTTTGTAAATATGACACCAAAATTTTTAGCTTAATCAGGAATTAATCTGTGAGGAAAAAATTTCACAAAATCAATGCTTATTTCATAAATCTTCCAAGTCTTAAAAATTTGCTTTTTGGTAATCTTTGAAACACAAGTGTCACAATAGAAAGAACACAGACTGAATTTTCCTATAATGGAGGAAAATGTTCTCTTTGAGAAAATCACATGACACATCAACAGTATTTCTTAAAGATTTATCACCTGTCTTTGTCAATAAAAATGTAAAAAAGTTCATGAACTTTTATATCAACTGCTAAATTTGAAAGTCATAGATATGAATTACAACCATAATACATATATTATTTTCTAGTAGTATCTCACATTGTTATCCAAGAATTTTAAAAAGACTCCTGTGTGCTAGCTGACCCCCAGACCTCTTCTTTCTTTCCCATACTTGTGTGATGAGCTGCAGCAGGGAGACCCTGCTTCTGTTGTTTAGATCTTTTCAAGATCCTTTCAGTGCTTCACAAAGAAAGAAAGGAAGAAGAAAAGAAAAAAGAAAGAAAGGGGGCAGAGAGAGAAAGAAGAAAAAAAGAAAGAAAGAAAGAGAGAGAGAAAGAGAAAGAGAAAGAGAAAGAGAGAGAGAGAGAGAAAGAGAAAGAGAAAGAGAAAGAGAAAGAGAAAGAGAAAGAGAAAGAGAAAGAGAAAGAGAAAGAGAAAGAGAGAGAGAGAGAGAAAGAGAGAGACAAGGCTTCTCATAGTTATTAAAAGAGCATGAATCGTGTCATGAGTATATTCCCTTAATTCGTATGCTATTTCTGAAGCACTAGGGATGGTTAACTGGCAGAAAGCACAGAGAGGCCCTGGGCCCTGCCCAGATCACACAGCACAGCAGCAGGAGCTGGGTGGGAGCTGATCTCTGGGTGACTCTGTAAAGTGGCAAGAGGCTGTCAGCCAGTGATCCAATGCAGAGCTAAGGATGGAGGGAAGAGAGGGGGAGGGGCAGGGGCCTGGAAGAAGACAGAAGGGGCAGAAGGAAGAGGGACCAGCCGCCTGAGCCGCCCATTACCCTCCCTGACAGGGCTCGCAGCTCCGTGTCAGAGCAGATAACAAGAATCACAGTGTAAAACTGCCCGACTTTTATTTCTGCCTTCCGAAGCTATTGGCTCGCTCACTAATAATCGAGATTTATTACTGGACCCATCTGCTGCCTCTATAAGGTCAAAAGGTAAACCACAGGCATGGCCGATGTCACCATCAAGGTAGCTGGTAGCAAATGGACCCTGACAAGTGTACTTTTAAAAGAATATTGGGGCAAGAGCACTCTGAGCATGAAAGTCAAGCTGATAAAGAAAATAAAACCTAAAATACTAAAAAGATGTCAAGTTTTAACCCATTAATCCAAGTGATGGAGTCCGGCTGTCATCCTTGTATCTGAGCCGCAGTCAGAAAGAAGAATGGGCCCCTGTGCTCCACAAAACGCCGGCAGGTCCGTCTTGTGGATTCGGTGCATCGAAGCTTACTGTACTTGGGGATGCGCTCGGGGTGGTGGCGACAGGGACGGCATTCCCCATGTCCCCCAACTTCCCTAAGCTGTGTCAGACTTGCAAAGAAACGCATTTCCCTTTTTGCTATCTGGTGGGAGGACTCGGCTTCCTGGGAGGAAGTGTTGGAGGTTGGCCAGATATTCTGGTTTTTGTAAACGTGGTGAAGATGGGAGATGCTCGGACAGTGAATTTCTTTCCCCCGCATGTTCCAGAGCGCCAGAAGGTTGCCGTGAAGGCTGAACTTCCCAGATGATTCTATTGGCGCATTCTTTATCGGTTTCTGGCCAGGAAATTCCTTTCCCCCCTTTCTACTGCTCACGTAGAATGAAAAGTGAAAAGGGCACGGGGCTTGATGGAAGATCCAGCTCCCTCTTCTCCAGCGCAGATGGAAAATCTACCGCACGCCTGAGAACAAATTAGAAATCAACAAAGAACCACTCGCTTTGTCTCAGCTAAGGCCCTAAAGAGGTTGTCTACGCCCACGTAGCACCACGCAAAATGTGTGGCAGGTGCTGACAGCTGATGAGCACTCTTATCATTTCGCTCTACTGTCTGGCTCATTCATTGCCAGCATCATCTTCTTGCATTTTTCCATTCTTTTCACCAAAAATCCACCAGACACACACTCGCAGCCTAGATCGGAAGACAGAATCCCACCCTCCGCACAAAACAGATCCCGTACGCCCCCACACACACGCACCGCCTTGGCACCACCTCCAGGTAGGGATTTCCAGAAGCATCCTCTCCCCGCGTGGTGCACACTGTGGGCCCTTGGGTCTGACTGATTCTCCATCCACTTTGAAGTGTGCCCTTGGGATGAGGAAAGAAGAGGGGAATCTGGGTGCTGCACGGTCAATTCCTCCTGCCACGAGGATTAAATGAGATCATTGCATGACGAGGCTAGGCTGGGCATCCAGCACGCCGCGAGCCTTGGCAAGGACTGCTTTATTCTTTTAAGATTTCCTTGTGCCTGAGCAACATTCACACTCCCTTCAGTTCTTGAAACGTCTCCTGCTCCACAGGACTGATGAACGTTGGCTCCGTCTTCCACTCTCCCATCCATGATTCCTCTCTTCTTATCTGGCTTCTGCTCAGATTTAGTCGAGAAAGATAAGGTGATTGACTGACTGATTCCCGCGGACGTGGGGACAGGTCGGTGACCCCACTCTGACCTGCACCTGCCCCTGTCTGTGCCCACGGCAGACACTCACACTCGGGCTTTGCCCCCCACACTTCAGGTATAGGGATCCACTGTCTCCAGCCCACTGTCTTTGGGCTTGCATCCCCTTCAGCTGACCGGGGGCAACAGGAGAGTGTGAATGACTAAGTATCACAGGCATTTTTTAAAAGTTGAGGAATATTGTGGTCTTCATGTTTTCTGTCTTTGATGCTCTGCACCCTCATCAGCTCTGGGGATGGTCACCATCCTATTTTCAGACATTGTCATGCGTGTGTGGTGGCAGCTCTCTGTGGCTATGATTTCTGATTCCATGATGACACACAGGTTTGTCACATGCTTATTTGCCACCCGTGTATCTCCCTTGGTGAACTTTTTTTTTTTAAGATTTTATTTATTTATTCATGAGAGATACAGAGACACAGAGAGAGGCAGAGACACAGACGGGGGGGAAATCAGGCTCCATGCAGGGATCCTGATGTGGGACTCGATCCCAGGTCTCCAGGATTGTGCCCTGGTCCGAAGACACTAAACTGCTGAGCCACCCAGGGATCCTCTCCCTTGGTGAACTTAATTTTCATTCATCCCAGAGATGAAGCGCATGTCCGTGCACATGCGTGTAGAAGCTTTGTTGTCACAGCCAGGACTGGAGACAACCCAGTCAAAAGGCGAATGATGGGGGCACATTCCTGCTGAACAGGAAATACGTGCAAACTCTCAGTAAAGCTCAACAACGTGAAGGAATCTCCTGTGCTGAGCAAACGAGGCCAGAGCAGAAAACAAAACACATACACACACACACACACACACACACATACACACACACACCCCCCCCAAAAAAACCCCAGCCCCAAAACAGAGTGTGTTCAGTGTGATTCCATGTGTACTGGTTTCCAGAACACGGAAAACTAATCCGTGGTAAGAGAAGGTTGCCTGGCGACGGGGGGAGGACGCGGAGACAGGGGCCGCATGCTGGGCACTGTGGTTGGTTACTGTGGCGACAGCTTCGCGGGTATACACACAGATCAGAACTCATCAGAGTCCACACGTCCAAACCATGCAGCGTAGCTCACGTCAGCTGTGCCTCAGCAGCAAAGCTTTTCTGTTAGTGTCTCTCTGTATTTTTAAAAAAAAAATACAACCGTCTCATCAAACAGTGCTGTACACCTTACATTAATGCAATGTCCTATGTCAATTACGATCTAAAAAAAAAAAAAAAAAAAGCCATCTCTTAAAATAAAACCCAGTCAGGGCACCAAGAAAATGGAGTCGACCTATTTATTTCCTTTTTTCAAAACGTGAACATTGGTTCCATTGCATGTTCTGTTTCTCGTTAAATGTGCTGCCTCTTTTTCCCTTTTATTCAGTAATGCCAGGCCCCAGGGCAAGCAGTGTGATGGTCACTACCATCCATACCTGCTCTCTGGTGACAAGGAAGCCTGTCCCCGAATTGTCGCTGGCACGGGGGAGCATCCTCTGTGACTGTGGGTTTGGACCCAGCCAGGTCCCTGAGCGCTGCCCAGGGGCGGCATCCGACAGGACACATGGGGCAGCCTCTGCACACATGGGGCACCACTGAATACGTAGCTACTTTTGCTACAGTATTTATTCTAAATAACAGTTTATTTTCATGACTGTGCTCTAGGAGAGAGGCTTGTGGTCTCCCAAGTTCATATGCTGAAACTGTAAACCCCAGCACCTTAGTTTTCAGAGGTGGGACCATCAGGTGATGAGGGTGGAACTGTTGTGATGGGAATAGTGTCTACAGAACCCCCTCAGCCAGGGACACCAGCCAGAAACCAGGCCCTCACTGGACGCCGAGGTCTCCCGGTGCCTTCACACTGGACCTGGGGCTTGAGAACTGTGAGGAATAAATGTCTCCTGTTTGTGGGTCACCCAGTCTGTGGTCCTCGGCTCTTGTTACAGCAACACGGATGGACAAGGACAGAGCGCTAATCCACTGTCACACCGAGGAAGTCCAGGAATGACTCCCACCGCCTGGATCCAGTCCAAGCAGGTAATGAGTAGAGCACGTGTCTGTGAGAGAACACATGGGGAGCAGCGATGCCCTCATGGGCTTGAACAAAAGTAAAGCTTTTCTACGTGTTCCCTTCTGAGATGTGGAGTGCCTCACATTTTGAAAAGACCCAGGAAGGGTTTTTCAGGAAGTAGTTGTCGTTGCCTTCCACCTGGAATTTAAAAGGTAAGCACTAAAGTCAGAGGCACACGGAGCTGCACCTGAGCTCCCACGGTAGCACTTGCTTGCCTTCGTCCACGGACCATGGGGCTCACTTTCCGTTAGTGTCTCTCTGGCCCAGGCCGTCTGCTCTTACACTGTTGAATTTAGAAAACAAACCCACTTGTGCTTGGAAGCCAAGATGTGCAAATATCTCTCACGCGCAAAGCAACGGAAGTGCATGTGAATCCATCCCTGCACTTCTCGAGACACACTCGTTTGCCAGCACGAGGGGCACACACGAGACTGGGGAGCAGAAGGCAGCGATGTGCAACTCTGAGTCTCCTGGGCTGCAGCTAGCCTGTGGCTTTATTCTTCCACTTTACCCCACAGGGGAGAACTTGCAGCTTGTCCCAACTCCAACTGGTGTTGTTTGTGCATTCATTGGATTTTCGTGGAAAACCTTTCAAGTCAGTTTTGCTCTCCTTCCGATGCGGCAAATACTGGTGCAGCAAACGAGGCAGGGGTGGGATGGCAGGCGTCCCTTCAAGAATTCTTCAGCTATGAATCTGCAGCGCCATGCAGTAGCTATAGCTTGCTGGAGACGCTCCCAGCCCCATGGCCCTCAAGCCGCTTCCACCTGCGTGTGCGGCTGCCGCACCTCGTGGTGTTAGGTTCATTGCCACACAGTGAGCGACGACCAGCCAGCAGTGGAGGAAGAGCTGCTGCCCACGTGTTCCCACTTCACTGTCTTGCTGTTTCACTTAGATCCTGTTTTTACATTTGCAAAAGCGTTTCTTTCAGAAGAGATGACGTGAATGATCAGTTCTTCCACAGCAGTCACCGTGGTGAGAAGCTGCCATCCCGCTTCCAGCCCTGCCCGCACTGCGGTGCACAAACCAAATGCCAATGACTTGGTGTTGGTTGCATTCCAGATTATCCTTTTCAGGTAATTTCCTCAAGAACCAAGCACCTGAACTCCTCTCCCCCCCGCCCCCCCCCAGCCTGTAGCAGGGCGATGTCAGATGAGTCAGATTATTGGATTACCCACTGAGATTCGAACAGAACAGATAGTAGGACTGAATGTGTTTCATGATTCTGGTAATAGTACTTAACATTTGATTTCAAAGAATCCAGTGACCCCCACCCCTGACCTCTAGGGCAGAGAGGAGAGATTTAGGTGTTGTTTAAACTAAACCAGTCAGTTGATTGGAAATACAATGATGTACTCAAGAGTTTTAACTCTTCCAATGCATCACATTGTTTCAAAACTTGTCCCTCCTTGTCTGGGGTCCATCTTAAAATTCAACCTGTGGAGAGGGATGAAAGGTGACAGGGCCGCAAGGCTCAATTCCTCTATTTTCAAAAACTGAATTTGCAAAACTTAAATTTGTATTGTCTTATTTGAAAGAGGAAGTCAAATTTGGAACAAACGTAAATTATTGTGAGCGAGTTGTATTAACTTGAAAGAATTATGAAATGACATGGCAATAAAAATCAGCACCAAGTACATACATACACTCTTTTGATGTAGGACCGAGGGCTTTCCTTTTCAAACCCGCATCCTTACAGGAATTTGCTGCACTAGCCCCAGGTATAGGGCAGCCCAGATGTTCTCTCCTCTGCTGAAAAGGCACACATGCAGAAGGGAAGGCCAGCTAGCTTGAACATCTGCAAATCTGCACGCTGTGAACAAAGGTCAGGCCGGATCCTAGAGAGATAACGAGCGCTAATCACTCACGGCGCGTGGGCTGAGCACGTGTCAGGCAAAGCTTCCACTGTCCCCAGTTCTGATTTGTTTGTGAAGTAAAATCATTCTTGCAGTTGCTGCCTTAGTAGAGGATATAGTCAGTAACTTCATGACTCAAAATCAGTGTAGCAAAAATATTAGCCCTGACTTGATTTTAAATAGGTATAAGGTTTTTTTTTTAATAATAAATTTAGGGATCCCTGGGTGGCACAGCGGTTTGGCGCCTGCCTTTGGCCCAGGGCGCGATCCTGGAGACCCGGGATCGAATCCCACATCAGGCTCCCGGTGCATGGAGCCTGCTTCTCCCTCTGCCTATGTCTCTGCCTCTCTCTCTCTCTCTCTCTCTCTCTCTCTGTGACTATCATAAATAAATTAAAAAAATTTAAAAAAAAAATTATAAATTTATTTTTTATTGGTGTTCAATTTTAGATATAAGGTTTTAAAGGGAAAAAAAACCACCTTCTGATCATTTCACTGTTTGGGCCTAAAATATTATATACCTCATTTCTAGACAAGATACACTCCCCATCCCAATTGGGGGTGGACTGTCCTGTCCAGAGTGTGATTCTGAGGTGTGCTGATCCAGAGGGCATTGAGTGCCGACCCAGGAGGGCACCGTGTGCCGACCCAGGTGAGCTGTGGTTGCAGGTGTCCTGTGGTCACGTTCATCGGCAGCCCCCTGCCCTCTGGCCCATGGACACTCCCTCCAGGCAGGAAAGCACCAGTGGGAACTGCCTCAGAAAGCCCAGGGAGCAGCACTACCAACCTCACCTGGCTGCCCAGTGAGACTGCTGCACAGGCTCAAGGAGAAAAATGAAGAAAAAAACCTCCTGCTCTGTGGCCTGCAAGCTGGTGAGGTGCAGGGGCGAGGGCACAGGGGGCAGCTCCTGCTAGGGCTTTCCCGTCAGAAGGGCTGTGCATGGCTGCCTTCCCATGAAGGAGACTCAGGGAAGCGGCACCCTGAGTCTGGCTCCCGACGTGGGGCTCATGACCCGCACACTGGGCCTTGGCCGAGGCCTGTCCTTGCCCGTCTGCATCCCTGGGCGCTGGCCTGGACACCCACCAAAGATGTGAGGATGAAGACGGCAGGTGGTCCAATGCCGGGCGCTTGCTCTGGAGCCCCCGCCAGCGGGTGTTGTGACCACCCAGGCCACGCTTCTCTGTTCCCCGAAGGCCCCATGTCACAGAAAGTCCAGGTGATGGACGTGTTCTGCCTCCAATGCCCTGTGAGGACAGGAGCTCTGGGCCACCCTTCTCCTGGCCTCCTGCTTACACCTGTGCCCCCAGCTCACATCCTCACCCTCCCGACATCTGAGAGAAGACGACACCACAGTCCAAAGTGGAACTGAGACCCTGGCTGGGGCCCCGGGGACAGGCCTGGCCCGGCAGCAGCATCACCGAGCTTCAGCTCAGACATGGCACCTGGGAGTGAGACTACAGTAAGTGGCATTTGAAAGAGAACCATTTGACCCCAACATTCCAGTTAAGCAATCAGCACTTCTTATTTTTAAAAAATCAGTTTGTGTAAAGAATACCTGTGCTTCTCTGTGTGTTGTGTCATCAGGCTCCTCCTGCCTGCCCACCCTCTCCCCATTCTGTCCACACCACCCCCTAGCTTGCAGACCCTCGGCCCCGGTGACAGTGGCAGTTCTAGAAAAGGATACAATTATGGAGCATATCATACACACTTCCTTTTAGTGTGTCAGTAAAAAGGAGATTACATTTCATTTCATTTCATGGGTATAATCGCCTTGAAGGAAAAGCTCACTTGCCAGAACCCAAACTCATGGATTAAACCCAAAAAAAAAAAAAAAATTTAACTTGACATTTCCTTAAAACAAATTGTCATTTAATTTTTAAAAACAGCAATGGCTCTCCTTGGGGAATTATTAACTGGAGAGTTACAGAGAATCACTGACTCATACTCATACCCTCATACCACTGAGGGTCTCAAGTTCTTGCAGGCGTCAGGCCTCCATGTGACCCTCTGGCATCGCAAATCAGAATCTAGCAAGCGGGGACACATCCAGGGACGAGACAGAGACTTCTTCGTGTGATTCTGGATGGTTCCAAGCAAACTGTCTTTGCTGACTTTGAATTTCCAGCCAGTCATCCTGGTCTCTTTAAGGAACGCCAACACGGCAGATGGGGACAAAAACATAGTGGAATTGGTTCAATCTTTAATTGTAGAATTTTCCAAATTCCCCAAAATTTATTTACTGATTTATAATCTTCCTCTCTATACCATAAATTACTTGCATTCCATTAAATAGCAGACTCACAGAATTGCTTGAACACTGGTTATCTTTGTGTGAATTATTTTAATTATTTACATGTGGGGCCCCATGTTTTCACAGTCATATATTTGTTTTACTGTTTCTCCTCATTTACACAACCCAAAGTATGTGATCATCTGTTTCTCACATTTTTTAAATTTGTTTTTTACACATATGGGTTTATTGTGTTCACAGTAAAAAGCTGTTTTTAAAAACTGAAAACATTTTGCTAATTACTGAAAGGGGAGAAATACATACAGTAACCCAGAAAATATCATTTAAAATATTACATCTGTTTTCTATTTTTAAACCTTCATTACTTCCAATTCAATTTCTCTAATCACAACTTATGCTGTGTATTAATTGTTGAACCAGATTTATCAGAAACTGTCTTTTATACGGAATCATCCAGAAGATAGTTGCAGAGAAGGCTGGTAACACAGATGATCACACTGCTTCCTGTCCCAGCAGATGCACTGCAATGACACAGAGATTGTTCATATTAAATACTTTCTTTTCAATGCACAGGATGCTCCCTTATCCCTTAAATGTCTGCTTCTGCAACATTTTTTCTGAGCTAATGAAGCACCACAGACCTCCGTGGGCTGAGACAATATTTGCACTTAGGATGATAATAGCCTAGCAGACATGACTCAATATTTGAGGATCAGAGCGAGGTTCCCAGCCCTAAAGAAACATATTTTTTATGATTGTTTTCCTTTTTGAAATTAATTGTCTGTTAAGAAGAGAAATTGTGCAGCCCTCGCTGAGAAAGGAGATGTTAGAAATCATCACTGTAGATGGTGGTGTGGTCTGGAATCACAGGTTAGCATATTCTGGAACAGAGCTGACGTTCAAGGCTGTAGGGAAAAGCGTGTAAGGCTGGGAGGTAGGTGTTTGACATCACGAGGTCAAGAGCCCTTAGAAGAACATAATAAAAAAATCTCTCAAGATTCTAACCTGGAAAACTGCATTGTTTTCCAGATATGAACAATTTTAGGTATGATCAGAAAGTTTACATACTCTTTGAAACTCATCCATTGGTGCCATAGAGCCTGTGAAGCACACACACCAGATATAAAACCATCCTTACCTAAGAATACCTAAGAATATGAAAATCATCTCAGAGTTTGTTCTATCTTCTGGACTATTTTCAGTGGAAATGCTGAAACCATCTGGTTCCAGATGAAATTAATTTGGTGACTCTTTCCTGAATTTTCTGTTCACTTTTTCTCTGCATCACCACACTTCCTCTGACTCTCACAGAAGACCCGTGCCTGGGAGTTCATGCACCCAGCCCGGCACCCTCCACCTGGGAGAAGTCTTCTCTTTCCTTCTCCTTGCTGTTCTTGCTTGCTTATGAACTTATTGTGCATTTTTCATAGAGTTATCTCTCTCATTGGCCTATTTACTATGCCTTTTTTGGGATTTAGAGTATATTTTTGAATACACTGCTTGTCCCATAAGGTAATATTATCCTGCCTCATGTCTAGCATAAGAACCTTGAACAGATACTATACTTCTCTACCTTTTGGCTCTTGTGCTAAGGTTGTCATACATCTGTTTCTGTGTATGTTACCAACCTCATAACATATTTTTATTTTTCAGCCCTAAACAATTTATTTGCTATAAAGGAAAATTTTAAAATTTTAAGGAAAGATCTTCTATATTGACCACAAACACACCATTTTAGATGCTCTTTGCATCTTTAGATGTAGATCTCTTCTACCTGGTGATGTCGTATTTCTGTTTGTGGTCTTCCTTCAACATTTCTGGTTGTGCTGGCGAGCAGATGATGAATTGTTTCAGCTTTTGTGCTTCAAGTTTATTTCATCTTTCATTTTGAAAGATATTTTAGTAATATCAGAGTAGAAATGAACCAATCCAAGTACAGTCAATCCATTCTCGACAAAGGTGCCAAAGTAAATCAATGGAGTGTAATAAGCTTTACATCTGATGGTGCTGTAGCAAGCGGACACCCATGTGCATCACAACAAATCTCGAACCCGTGCCCACACCTTACATGACATCCAATTCAAAATGGAGTGAATGCCTGAATGTATGAGCTAATAGCATAACATGTCTTTAAGAAAATATAGGAGACAATTTAGCAATTTTGAGTTTTAAAAGAGCATTCTTAACATAAAAATCACCAAGTATATAATTAAAAACTGATACATTAGACTTCTTAAAAATTTTAAACTATTTAATTTCAAAAGACACTTAAAAAAAACTAAGGCAAAGCTCAGACCTGGAAACACACGTGCACAACATGTATCTGACAAAGAACTTGTGTCTAGCACATATGAAAAACTGTTACAGCTCGATAATAGAAAGAAAAACTAATTAAATAACGGACACGATTATTGAGCACGTGCTTTACCACAGAAGACATGTGAATAGCAAATATGCAGTAAGAAGTTGTTCACAGTGGTTAGTTGGTAGGAAAGTACAAATTAAAATCACAATGAGATGCTATTATATCAGAATGCCTAAAATGAAAAGCCCCTAGCATGCCAAGTTTTTGCAAAGATACAGAGCAACTAGAACCCCCCACAGGCCACTGAGGAGGGTGTAAAGTGGTGCCATCGCCTCACAAAACTGCTGGTAAGTCCACCAACAGGGGACTGAAGGCACAATCTGTGATGCATCAGACAAGGGAGTGTTACTTGGTGCTGAACAGGAAGGAGCTATGAAGCCAGGAAGAGACATGGAGGAAGTCAATGTGAAGAGGCTACATCCTGTATGATTCCACCAGATGACATTCTGGAAAAGACATTCTATGTCTTGATGGGGTGCTTGGCTGGTTCCGGAGGAAGAACATATGACTCTTGATCTTGAGGTCATGAGTTCAAGTCCCACCCTGGGTGTAGAGATTCCTTAAATGAATAAATTTAAATTTAAACAATTTAAAAATATCAATGTTGTCAGGGGTTTGGGGGATGGGGAGATGAACAGGGGAAGGAGAGGGAATCTTTAGGGCAGTGAAACTATTCTAATACTGCAGTGGTGGAGATGTGCCATACCCTTGTTGAAACTCATAAGTTATACAACACAAAGAGTAAGCTCCAATTTATTTATTTTTTTAAAGATTTTTATTTCTTTATTCATGAAAGACACAGAGAGAGGCAGAGAAATAGGCAGAGGGCTCGCTGCCTCCAATTCAGGACCCAATCCCAGGACCCCAGGATCATAACCTGAGCCAAAGACAGACACTCAACCACTGAACCACCCAGGTGCCCCATAGTAAACTCCAATTTAAACTATGGACGTCAGTAAATAATAATTATCTATATTGGTTAATCAATTGTAACAGATATACAACAACTTATGATGTTAAATAACACAAAAAACTGTGGGGGAGGAGAAGGAGTATATGGGAAATCCCTGTAGTTTCTTCTCCATTTTTATGTAAATCTAAAATTTTTCTAAAAAATAAGGCATAAAAAGAATTAAAAAAATAAAAAATAAGGCATATTAATATATTAAAAAATAAAGGTTGGCATTTTCTTACAAGTTTAACATTTATTTACCATATATCTCCATTCCACTTTTAGGTGTTTACCTAGAGGAAGTAAACCATATGTCCATGGAGAGTGGTGCATTAAGGCCTCTAGTAGCTCCACACTGGACATGCCAACAGGTGACTGACTGAGCAAACTCTGGTTCAACCGCATCACGGACGACATCAGCCCTGAAAATAAATGTTCTGCTGACAGACATACCCTAGATGTGAATCTCAAAATAACTGTCCCAAGAGAAGGAATCCATATAATGAACTATATGCACTACATGGTTCCATGTATATAGAACTCAATTGTGAATGAGTGAATTGTGTAGTGTGTGAATTATACCCCAGGAAGTGGGTATGGGAAAACCCTCTTGATATTGTTCCATTTTCAAATGTGTCCCCCTCATGAGCTTTGCCCCTATTTCAGGAAAATGAGCCATCATCTGAACGCACCAGGTGTGGGCTCACTCTTCAGGCACTGATCTCCTGCCCCTGGAGTGACAAACCCTCACACATTCACTCACTCTTTAGGATCCAGTTCACCTTTTGGATGGACCCTCAAATAGGAATTATGCACTCCAGAGTCAAAACATTCTGGTAATACTTTTCCTTTTACTTCTTAGCATATTATAGTTACATGATAATACTTTAAGATGATTTCAGGTAGAACCACCAATCTTAGCATTGACTAAAAGAACATTCATTTTTCTGATTTCAACATACATCTTTATATGTATTTTTAGCAAGTCAGAGCTTAGGGTAAAGCTCAATGGAACAAAATTAGAATCTTCCTTCTAAATTAACCAAACTCTATGAATTAATAGACTTTGGGCATGGTGGTTAACCAGCAGGGACCCACCTTTCTATACTTTCAGCCAAAGATACGACAAGGATAATACAGGGGTCTGTGCAGCCAGAAGAGGTGTCTCCCTCCCTTTGTCCTTCATCTCATTCTTTCCAAGTACGGATGCATATAATGACAAAAAAGGAAAAGAAATGAAACTTAATTCATTTATTACTGAAAGCAAAAGAGCAATGTAATTGAATTAAAACAACATAATTAAAACACTGGTTTCACTAAAGACTTGTAAACTAGTTTCATTCAGTTCTTTTTTTTATTTATGATGAGTGTCATCCCAGAGTTGTTTTAAAGTTTAAGAAGTTAGGAAAATGGAAATAAAAATGTCTTTTGAAAATAAAATAACAGAACATATTAGTGTTCATCTTGAGTTTTTAAGGAAATTCTGTTGCTCTAGATTGAATATTTTTATAGTAATTAGAAAAATACTCATTTCCTCCATGGGACTGCTTCCCTTGGGCCCATGCCAGCTGTGCATGCCTTTCACTCTTCTGGTCTTATTTTTATTATGAACATGCCCAGAAAAGGGACTGGAAACAGGATCCCAGCGGGAAGCCAGGGCCTGGGACCCAGGTTAAGGCACCGGGAGTAGAGAAAACTCTCAGCCATTGTGCTCTAAGGAACCACCCTGAGTCAAGTCAGGCAGAGTATCTGAAAGTGGGGGATTTGCAATAATACTTGAGCATTGGAAACTTGGGAAAGTATGTGCTGCCCCAAGACCATATGCACCCTTTCCCTTGTCATCCAGCAACCTCCTGCCCAATATCCTAAAAGTATATGATAAAAGTCACAGCTTGAGTGTTGTTTAATAATGCAAAAGTTGTAATTTTTGAAATCAAGAGAGAACAAAGAAATGATGTAAATTAGTAAAGAAATAAAGTCTTTTTTAAATAAAAGCTCCTAGAACTGAAGGGATCACATAGGCACATAAGCTACTCAGGAAAATGAATTGTAAGTGGTGCACACAAAGCATCTTATTACCCAGGAATAATAATAGAATCTTGAAAACTTCTAGAGAGGAAGGATGAGGTGTTAGAGGGCTTCAGTGTTCTCCAAAGGAACAGCAGAAGCTAAAAGAATGTAGAGCAATCCTACAGAATTCAAAAAAAAGAAAGAAAAGAAAAAGAAAGAAAGAAAGAAAGAAAGAAAGAAAGAAAGAAAGAAAGAAAAAAGAAAGAAAGAAAGGAAGAAAGAAAGAAAGAAAGAAAGAAAGAAAGAAAGGAGAGAGAGAAGAGAAGAGAAGAGAAGAGAGAGAAGAGAAGAGAAGAGAAGAGAAGAAAGAAAAGAAAGAAAAGAAAAGAAAAGAAAGAAAAGAAAAGAAAAGAAAAGAAAAGAAAAGAAAAGAAAAGAAAAGAAAAAAGAAAAGGATTTATAGCTTAGAATTTTATACCCAGCTCAGGTATGAACATAAGATAAGGGTTCAAGAAACTTAAATCCTATGCACATTTGAAGTATACCATAGAAGGAAGAGTCATGAGAGCCAAGGATGGGTGTTCTTAACCAGGAGAGAGGCATAGAGAATTTTCTACAAAATCATGCAAAAAAGTTCCAGAATTTGGAGGTGAGCAGTGCAGCAGGCCTGCAGAGCAACAGTCCAGATGCAGGTCAGAAGTCTTCTGAAGAATAAATACTGCCCCAAATATTTTTGAATGTTTTTATTAATGATGAAATGCCATGCATTTGACCACATTGGAAAGACACGTAGTGTTGTTAGAATGTTAGGGCTGAATTTATTGTTGAGGAAATAGGAAAGTAGGCTGACAAAAAGACAACTATTAATTCCAGGAATATGAGACATTTGTACAGAAAAGGAACAGTACCAAGTGGCTCAATAGTGAAAAAACACAAAAACCACATTATGTTTATATCAATTATTCTTTAACCAAAAATATCACAGAAATGTACTTAGAGGATGAAGAGGAGAAGTACTAGCTTTTGTGTTTATGGAGAGATTTAAGAGAACTGGATTTCCTTCCTTTGTAGGATGTCAGCTGGTAATCTCTAAACTAAGAACACTTGCCAGTATAAGAATATTGTCTAAATATAAAGAGGTAAATATCATATGGCACAGCCACTATATTTGGAAGTGATTTCCTCTAGAATCAGAGGTGGGTAGATTTTTTCTGTGGAGAGGAAGATAGTACCTGTTTTAGATTTTGTGCAAATATTCACTTCCAGTATCAGAGCATGAAAGCAGCTATCACTGATACAAAAAACAATGGTCATGGCTCTTTCTATAAATCTTTATTTACAAAGGCATGCAACAGTTCATACCTGGCCCATAAGACTGTCTGCCAACCCACCCCCTTGATAGCTATAACCAAGCTGGGGAGAAACCAGGGCCAGGTCAGCTTTTTTTTTTTTTTTTTTTTTTGTCATCAGCCCTTAAAGCTGTCAGATATTTAATAACATGTATACATGTGTTGCTTGGAGAACACATTATATATTAATTTAATTTTTAAAAATTTAATTGAGAAAAGATATTTGTCTTTTTCTAAACTGAAGGAAAAAATATTTTGGATTAAAGAGCAGACTGTGTTCTAAAAACAGTCTACAGTCAGTGGACACACCTTAGTTAATCCACTGAAGGTCAAAGAATGTCAAAGGGCTCTGCAAGGCCCCAGCTAGATAACCGCAAATGGCCAGCTCGGGAGCCACATCAGGGGTGCTGCTCAGAGGTTTCCAAGTTCTTGGAAAGGGGTGAACATGAATGGTACACCAGGCCATGATACTGTTCAAGCTCAGACACACTTGACTCCTGGGGAGGAGCAAGAGCCTGAGAATCTGCTGGAGGGGCGGTGGATGGGTCAGTCTAGCAACAAAGGTCAAATTCAGCAATTAAAATAATTAAGACTGCAGAGGCCTGTGGAAAAGACTGAGAATAACCTTGAATCGATTTACCTCAAGAACACTAAACAACACAAGGGATGCATGATTACAGAAGGAAACAGGAATGTACCTGCATCATGTCCCCCAACGTGAGGTACCACAACAGAACACAGTGTATTGCATGATGTTGGAACACAACGTAAGCACCTACAGTCCAAGCCAGGACGAAGCTGAACGGGAAATTGTGCGGGGTAGCTTACATCTTTACTTTCTTAACAAAGCCACCTGTGTCTCCTTTTATTATGCATAGCGGTGTTCTTAATTTCCTGGAATCCTTTCTCATAGAAAGAAAAATGTATTTGAATTTCCACTATATTCCTTATTTGTTTTCCATTTATTTAAATTTAAAAAAAAATTAACTACTATCTTTCATTATAATATCTATAGTATTCTCTTATTCTCCTGGAAGTATCTCCAGTCATCTTTTTTACCTGTGAATAACCATAAAGATATTTGGAATAATATTCAATAATGGTTATGAAAGTTATTTCTGATGATAATTATATGCACCTTATTATATACTTAAATGCTGTTATGCATTTTTGAATTGTTTATAATTTCATGCGTGCATAATTTTTATAAAACAATAGGATGATTTTTCTTAAGAAAACAAGATAAGACTGGAGGTGAATATATATATGTAAACAGTAGTTCTGGATGTAGGGACTAGATGATTATTATTTTCTTATTATTATTTATATTTTTCTCTATTTTTTCGCAATTTTTAATGAGAAAATTGTAAAAGAAAATATATTGACTACTCAAGACCACATACCCTCTGTAAGTCCTTTAAATATATTATTTTGCATTGGTAAATGATATTTGAAAAATGGCTTAGCAGAGGCCAGAATAGCTGGCAGAAAGAAGCTAAAGCCTTGTGTCTGTTCTGGGTACAACTGAATCGATTTACATATTAGAACCTTCTAGATTCTGAGATCAATTCTGATCAGAAAAATAACATGTTGAAGGGAACTTCCTTACAAAAGTTGGCTCCATATTAAGCTCTATCCTCCTGCTTACAACTAATTCCAAGCCCGGATGTTTTAATCTGGGGTTTTGACTCCTCTTTCTCGTTCATCTCACAAAACTGGCTACACCCTGTGCCAAACAAGCACTGGGTACATAAAACATGGTTTGGGGCTCCAATTCCACCCAGGATCTGGGTTTGTTCCACAAACAAGGAAACATGGTCAGCTTCAACGTGGCCAACATCTATCTCCAGCTCTGGGATCCCTGTGGGTGGACACCAGCCTGCTTACTCTTGGATGTGGCCTTCGACCAGTTGCCATGTTGAATTCAGGTTGCCAAGTTCAGCAACTCAACTTCAGTGTTGACTTTTTGCATTTGGACTTGGCTTTGTTCTTGGACTCCTATCGCTGGATTTTAATTGGCCTGCTGCTCCCGCATCAGAGAGAGACATCCTTCTTAGAGAGCTCTGTGCTTGAACAGCCCCAGGACTGATTAGCATGATTCCCTGGGGATATGTACTGAGGCACTGGTTTCCCTTCATTTGGGCTGTGGACTGTACTTTAGCTCCAGACCAAGTCCCTGTGAAGAGCTAATATGAATGATGAGAAAGAGCCAGTCTTGGGAAGATCCGCAGGAGAATATCCCAACGTCACTTCTAGGGTGCCTTCCCTAAGACTAGACAGGGACCTTTGTCCTACACTCTTGGGGCACACTCTAGGTCATGGTGCTTGGCACTATGTAATTTTTTAAAACTCTGTTATATTTGTTCCCAAGATGATGGCTTGGTCTATTTTATACATCATTCAATCCCACTTTATACATCATTAAGTATCATCCAATCAGAACCTTGCACAGGACCAGTGTGGGGTCTGTTCCACAGAAAGTTGATTGATGAAAGTCCATCCACTGAAGATATGACAGGTGAAGGAAGAAAACAGTGAACACTCGGGGATCTTCTGGGAAAACAGCTGTGCAATGAGGACAAGAAAGGTAGGAGATGGAGGACAGAATTGTCTTCATTTAATGTCATCTGATTTTTAAATTCCTGGCCGTTCAGTGAGGCTTGCATGTAAGATGTCTCATTAATACCCAACCAGACCGTTGAACACAGAACACCAATTTTGGGAATGGCAGTGCCTAAAATCTCGCCATTTTACATGGGGCTCATGGAGAGGAAGCATAAGCATCAGCTGGAAGATTGTTGAGAAATGCAGAATCTAGGTCTAGACCCCGGACTTTCCGAGTCAGACTAGCAGTTGAACATGTCTAGATGACCCACAGATGCGCTAACACAGGAGAAACATCGGTGTAGACACCAGGCTGGCAGGATGGCTGGATGGCCCCTGGACTGTAGGGTGTCTGTCCTGAGGCTGCTCAGCCTCCATCCCCAGGAGTATGTGGATGTAGGGGCCCTTCTGTGGGCACCTTTGGTACAAACTATAGTCCTACCCATCCCACGCAATCTAAACATAACCTGCCCCCTCGTGGCTGTCCAGCTGGAGCATCCACGGACGTCCTCCTGTATGGCTCAATGGGCAGACAGGTGTGTGAACCCTGGGCCGCCCACCCAGCTACCTGGTGATGCTGTGCAGGGAGCTGCACCTTGGCCCCTGGGTTTGTTTCCCATGTCTGTCATGACACAGAAGTGCCACAGACCAGAGGGCTTACTCTAGCAGCCTGGACCTGCAAGCCTGAGATCAAGGTGTGCACAGGACCCTGCTGCCTCTACAGGCCCACTGGGGGGTCCTCTTGCCTCTCCCAGCCTCCAGGGGTTCCTGGCATCCCTCCACGCCCTGCGGCCTATGGACATATCCCTGCAATCTGTCTTCACGAGGCCATCTTCTCTGTGTGTCCCTGTGTCCTTCCTTCTTACAGAGACACAAGTCATGGAAGTAGGACCCACTCTAGTCCACTATGACCCCATTGTAACCAACTGATGACATCTGCAGTGACCTTATTTCTAAATCAGGTCATGTTCTGACATTCCGGGGCAGGGGCCTGGGGGCTGCGTTCACCCCCACACACTCACTTACACAATGTGACTAAGATCGTACTCACAGGGGGATGTGATATGACAGAGGCACACACAGGTGGAGGATGAGTGCTCCCCGAAGCAGGGCTCCCCATTTCTGTGCGCATGCCCATGTGCCCCTCTCACCAGCGCGCGCCTTCACACCAGCCACTCTGACTCATTCATGTGCATCATGAGCCTCCACACGTCGACCAGCACATGACTCACACTCAACAAGTATGGTTTGCTCGATGACATCTGTCTGATGACTGGCTTCCTTTCCGATCTCCATACATAGTGACCGCAGATTAAGATCTGGTTATTGTATAGAAAGTGTAAATCCAGCCAAGGAAACGTGTAGGGATGGCGTACCGTCTCGTGCACTTCCTGGACTGCTCCCTGGGCTGCTTGCAACCTGGCCCTGCTCCTTGGAATCAAGATTTCTGGGGCTTTCTGCGCAAGGAGCCGACCAGATCCTCCAGGTGAGGCCAGTATAGACAAGAAATATGATTATACCAAACACTGTCAGCCCCAGTCACCCTATGACTCAAATATTCTGCATTTGGCACAAATTCCGACGCCAGCAGAGGTGGTGGCCATGGTCCTTCACTGTAATTGACTTAGAAGAGCAGGTGGGACATCCGTTTGGAGCTGGCACCGCGCGAAAGGCTGGGCTTGGCTGGGATGAGGTGAGGGAGGCTGGCCCGCAGCTCTGGGAGCCACCCGAGGGTGAGCGAGCAGGCTGCCGACGGGCGTTTTGTGACAGAGGTACACCCCGGGAGCGGAGTCAACCAAGTGGGAGTGAAAAATTCATTTTCTGACAGGGGCGTCAGCACAATCATCAGGAGCTGATGACAACAAATCCATAGCTGGGTAAAAACCTGACGGGGCGGAAAACAAGGGCCTTCGCGGCTGGTCCTTCCCCCTCAGCTGTCCAGAGCAGGATTTCACAGCAATTATTGTCTCAGCTGGTTCCTCCGACCGTGGACCATCCGTGTCCCTGTCCCCAGGCTCACACCAGAAGCCCAACACATATAAGAGCACTCAGGACTCATCGGAGAACCACAGAAATTATTTCTGCCTCCTCCGTGGAGCAGGCGTGACGGCTACCTGGGGACCCCACACCACGTGATGTTGGCCACACGGACCGCCCCCCCCACCTTCGGAGGCCGTCTTGTCTGCCGCGCACCACGGGGCATCCTGCCCTTCCCAGCGCCCTCGCTGTCCGCCGTGCTTTGCTTTTTTGAGAGACACCAAAAATCCAACAAGCCAAGTTTGCAACAAGAAGTATAACAGCAATGAAGATGCTTTAAT
Organism: Canis aureus; assembly: GCF_053574225.1. Taxonomy (NCBI): domain Eukaryota; kingdom Metazoa; phylum Chordata; class Mammalia; order Carnivora; family Canidae; genus Canis; species Canis aureus. The sequence continues at coordinate 2,267,853 of NC_135611.1, read as the reverse complement.
GTTTCAACTTTCTGCTGCTTGTTGTTCACATGTTAACTGCACTCTATGGACCCGAGTGACGAGGGTCCCATTTCCAACACAGCATGGAGTGGGTGATCTCCTCAACTGTAAAATGAAGCCGTAAGAGCACAGCATGAAAATGTATTAGCAACAGTTAGATAAGGGGGACCTCAGCAAGGCGTACACACTTTCAATTGGTAAAATAATGTCTGTACAAATTGTTTTTGGTACATTAAGTACCTTTCACAGCCAAAATTAAAAAAAAAAAAAAAAGAAGGAGGAGGAGGAGGAGGAAAAAGCAAAAGCAGCACAGAGACACAGAACGTACACACAAAAGGCAGAGCCGGTTTGCTCTCCAGCAAAGTAATTTCATGCAGAAATTTTTTATTGAAATTGTTTCTCTAGTTGACAGATCTAGTGTACAATGATAAATGACAATGTGCCAGGCAGCCCGTCAGCCTGTGCTGGGGGAAATCTCACACACTCTCCATAATAATAATAAGTATGCATTTCTTTAGCAGGTGTTTTAAGCTCGTGTGCACGGTGGCCAAGCAAAGTGGCATTAAATCGCAGTGAGCTGAGGCTGAGAAAAGATTTATGGATGTGTGCGGATCTAGCAGCTCTTTACCAGCTATGACATGCTGACAGGGGAACAGGGTTATGAAAAATGACCTGACTCCACGGAGCGAAATCTGTGCCTGTCGAGGCTCTGAGCGGCCTGGAGGGCTGGAGCTGTGTGATGATGGTTGGGGTTGGGTGGGGGGGACCAGGAATATGATAATGAACCTTAAATTCATTAGTGTCTTGGGGATGCCTGCAGAACAGAGCTGATGGGATGTCACTTCTGAGAGGCGCCCAGTTCAAAGGGAAGATGAATCACAGGCAAAGATCTGATACCATATGAACTAAGCAGCCAACGGGTGGTGAGGATGGACAAGTCCCTCCCCGGCCCCCCAACTGAAGGCTCCTGGCCTCTTGGCTCTTGCTGTTGGTCAGAACCACCTTGGGCTCACCCTCAAATCCTTCCTACCTTCGTGGTGGGAATTTGGGACAGTGGGTTGTGTCAGATGCGTTCTGACCCAGTACGGGACCCAGTACGGCCCATGACATGCGCTCAGTAGGAACGGTCTGACACCTACACACACAGTGGAGTCTTCCCCAGAAACATTCCAGTTACAATGTCGGAGCAAAACTACAAGGTCAAACCAAAGATTGTTTCTGCCATGTAAAGATGAGATGACGACACAGTGGCCATCGGAAGAGAAGTGCGAGGAGATGATGCCTCACTGCACTACAGATAGTCCTGGAAAGCTGCCATGACTCAGTTTACCAGCCTTGTTGTAAGTCAAGGAGCTTGGGTTCTGGCCTCTGCTCTGATTTTAAATGGTCTCGAGGACTTCAATGTCTCCATCGGTAAAATGAGCTGGACTAATGAGACTCTAGACTAGTCCTCTCTGGGGCCAGTTGCACCTTTAGAATCGGATACAAGGTTTCACCCGCAGAGCTTCAAGAGGTGCACTCAGATGGTGCACTGCCCAACCAAGCATTCACCACAGATATTTACAGACTCTCTCTCATAAAATGGGGACAGGACCCTGGAGTTGTGAGTGGGCTCCGCTCCTCAGTCCAGTATTGGGCTGGGCCAGAGAAGCAAAACTTCATTTGTCTCAAACACCTGAGCCCAGGAAGTGCCTGCCAGGCCCCCTTGCCTGTTCTTCCGCAGGGCCAGGAGCCCCGGAGGGGAGATCCCGTCAGGTGCCTGGGTGGAGGAGGACCTCACTCAACACTGGGCTGCCTGGCTGCAGAAGGGCCACATGACCGGCCCCATGGATGCTGACTGAGGGACCGTTAGGTGCAAGAAACACCATCTCCTGAGCAGCTCTCCTGGCCCTACTGCTGCTCCCATCTGAGGGTGAGCAAGGGCGGCCCTGGGGGCCAGGGAAGGTGGACCGGGCTGCCTCCCAAGTAAGGCACGGCCTGCAGGACCCCAGAGATGGAGTGCTCCAAGTGCGTCTGCTTATCCCTCATGTCATATCAGCGTGCCCAGTGCGATGAACCTCAACTGCTCTACCCAGGTTGACGCAGCTATTCCCTGGCAAACCTGAATCTGCTCACAGATGTGGCTGGCATCTTAGCTGCCAAAGCTTGAAAATGTACCAGGCAGGAATGCCAGCCCACATCAAGTCAGCAACACGGCCTGAGCCCAGAACTAAGTACCTACAGAAGAAGACAACTCATTGCTGCCTCCCCAGCTGAGTGATGGCTCCCAATGTGTGTCTAGGTGAATTCTGCTTTGAACATGCGCCAAAATCACAATATGACACATTTGTATTTTTTCGGTGAACGACAAAAAAATGAAAGTCTATTTGTAAAGAATGTGGGGTAAGATGTCTAGGTTGAAAGAAAAAGCAAATACCTGGTCTAAAGGATCAGTGCCCGACATCAATGTCCTGTAAGTCACGTCCCTTCACTGCATTTATCTTTGGTATATTTGTGTGATGAATCTTTCATTTGTCCTCAAGACATCATCTTGTAGCAGGTAAACACTGGGAAGGATACCCCTGTCCCTTGGTCTCTGCTACAAAGGAGCTCCAAAATCAGCCCCTGCAAGAGTCTCCTTTACAGAAAAACTGACATTTCTGCTTGAGTTTTAGCCTGAAAATGAAACAGAAATAATTACTACTAATAAATGAAATAATTACTCATTTTCTAATATAACCTTGAACAAAACCTGAAGACAAGAGAAGATAGGTCTGACATGAACTGAAGCCCTTTTTTAGAAAAGGGGTGAGATTCTCCAAAATTCCACAACAAAGTTAGTCAGATGTCTAAGTGCTAGTTTACAGTTGTTCCAACAAGCAGGGCAATTCAACGAGACTGGATCATGCTAAGAATTCTTAAAATGTTGCTAAAAAAATAAACCTAGGCACCTGGGGCGGCGGAGGGGGGTGGGGGCAGTTGCTCAGTGGTTGAGCATCTGCCTTCAGCTCAGTGCATGACCCTGGGTCCTGGGTTCGAGTCCTGCATTGGGCTCTCTACAGGGAGCCTGCTTCTCCCTCTGCCTGTGTCTCTGCCTCTCTCTCTGGGTCTCTCACGAATAAATAAATAAAATCTTAAAAAAAAAAAAACGTTGCTCAAAAATAAACTTACAAGAAGGAAGTCATTCTACATGGATCTTAATGGGAAAGTCAGAAGTTTCTTGTACTTTTCTCGTTTGTGTGTGAGGACTCCCAAACAGATTTCTTCCAAATAACTGCACTTTAGCAAGCACTTGAAACTTTGTATTTTAATGTTAAATTAAAATGGAAACATCTTATTAACACCTATAAAACCAACAGGTATACAAGTAGCATCTTTTAATCCAAATAATACTCAATTAAACTCATGCCTCTATCAGTAATTTATCCTATGGAAGTAAATATTGTTTATCCTTAGAAGCCATGTCAACCATCCAACCAGCTAGTGCATTGGCTCTATTGGCCTGTGAAGATTCTTACTTTCCACTTAATATTTAGTTATTGATGAATATACTTTCCTTTGGTGTTCAGAATTTCAAATGCATGTTTGGAAGAGTTAAGATACAAAAAGCAATTTTTTGGAAAAGAGAAAAAAAATAAAAAAGAATCCATTCTGGCCACGTTGTTTCTGATGAGAATTATTTATCTGATATCAGATCTCAAATTTTACAGTTACTGAGCATTTTACGCTCTGTTCTAAGAAAACCATGGATAAATCACCCTCAAGAAGAGGAAGAAAAGAGCCTAACTACAATAGCATGAACTACTGTTTTTAATACAGCTATTTGAGGGCATAGTGATGCTAATGTGTGAGGGGAGCAGACCTGACACTGTCACTTTGTGTGTGAATGTCTCTCAGGCACAGATGTGCTTTAAAGAGAAGAATTTAAAATATATCAATAACTTACAGAAATGTTACTATTCGAGGTGCTTCTGCATGTAAGAAATTGTATAAAACAGTGATATTTAAATAGTTAGAACATATATATGCAAATTTTAAATTAAAAAAGATAATATGCCTGTAGCTGAAATACGTTATGATTTCTGTGAGTTTTCTGGGATTTAAAAATATTATGTTTGTCCAGAGCAAAAAAAACTTAATTTTTTCAGAGGCCTAAGTCTTTTTACAATTTACAATGATTATAATTGTAATCATTGATTACAATAAGTATAATAATTTACAATGAGTGATTTACAATGAGTATAATAATTTCAAATACTGTATCTTTTAAGAGCATTTTTTAAATTTAAAAGTATTTTTAAGAGCAAAACAGAAACAGTATCCACCAACATTTTGAAATGCTACAAATGTGTTCGCCTGTAAGTTTTAAACCTATAATGTATTCTTCTCATCCCCTAGAAGCCTGTTTCTATACTTTAACTTAATTTTTATTTAAAATGAACCAAAAGTCAGGACCTGCTTTAGGTAATGATAACCTTTCTGGGGCATAGTTGCCTTGAAATCTCAACTACGTCTGAATTCCGTGTGATGCCGGAACATCTGGCCATGATTCAGTTGAACCAGCACGTCACTCCACAGTTCAGCTGTTCCAAATATTCTGTGACAACCAACATAGAGCTGCGCTGTCTGACCTTTATCTACCCCATACGAAAACTACCATCAAGCCCAAGTCTTAGTCTACAAATTGAGACAAGATACATATTTGTGGCAATGCAGCTCATGGATGGCTGCTGCGGTTGGACACTGGCTTGGACACAAGGCAGGAGCAGGGAGGAGCCCTCTTCTCATGCCCCCGAGCACCATGCAGCCCCGGAGCTTGACGAGCCGAGACATGATCCTTGGGAATATTGTTAGCTGAGAGGCCCTACTGATGGGCGGAGCAGTTATGGCAGGGAACCAGATGGGGCAGAGGGGGTCCTTCTCCCCTCATGCAGCTGGAGAGCTTCGGCCAGAGAAAGCTGTGAGTGCAAGTGCATGATTTTCTACAAAATGTTTTGGTGTTGGAACAACTGTCTATAGAGAGCAACTATTGTTTGCTTCCAAGCCAATATTTTCAAGTTTATTTAAAATCGTCTCATGTTTCCATTTAAAACTAACATTGGGGCACCTGGGTGGCTTGGTCGGTTAAGCGTCCCACTTTATTTATTTTTATTTATTTTTTTTTTTGGGAGCGTCCCACTTTAGATTTTGGTTCAGGTAGTGATCCCAGGGTTGTAAGCCTGAGCACTGTGTCCAGCTCCACGCTGGGTATGGAACCCACTGAGATTCTCTCTCTCTCTCTCTCTCTTTCAACACCCACTAACACAACCCTTCTTCCATCTCTTGTGATCAAATCCTTCCCTACCCTGGGACCTGGCAGGGGACCCCTGCCCACTCTGTGCCTTGGCCTGGCATCCTCCCCGGGGGCTCAGCTCGCAGGAAGCTCTCTGTGAGCCCGGCCAGGGCCGGAAGTGGAACAAAGTATCTGTTGAGCCAGGTGGGTTCTTCACTACACAACATTAGTGAGGCAGAAGCTAAAAATGGGAATGTTGTTATGTATCAATAAACAGAATCTATGTTTTTGGGCCAGAACAGAGAAGTCGAAAGCATGTGCTTACTTTCTGTAGGCTATCACCTGTCCTTCCTCCAGGGAGCTACTTAACCCCCTGGAGCCTCAGTTTCCCCGTCTGTGGTACGGGGTGATGATGGAGCATGCAGTTTCAGGTGGTGCAGGCAGCAGGGTGGCAGCCCATACTCACGCACGTGGGCTCTGAGGCTGCATGGCTTACCTGACAGCCCCGCTGTCTCCCCGCCCTGGATGCTAATCCACAGCCCCACTCTCCTCCCAGCTGTACTCTGTTCCCCAACAGCAGGTGGTAAGTTCAGCCAAAATGAAAGAGTATCTGGACCAACCACAGAGTCTCGTCCCATGGGCCCCGTGCTCCCTGAGGCCTCCACAGGAATGTGCTCACAGCAGCTCATGGAGCCCTGCCTTCCATCTCCGTGCTCAGGCTTCAAACACTCTTCCCTTCCCCTTGCAGCCTGTTGCAGCTCTGTGATGAGGCTGTCTGAGCCATCTGTGTCCACCTTATAAACCTCCCCGGGCCAGGGCACCTGGGTGCTTAGTCAATTGGGTGCTTGACTCTTGATTTCAGCTCAGGTCATGACCTCAGGGTTGTGGGATGGAGCCCCACGTCGGAAGCAGAATCACCCTGTCCTTCTCCCTCTGATCCCTCTGCTCCTCCCCTACTTTGTGCATGCTCTCTCTCAAAATAAATAAATCTTATAAAAATAAATATATCAAATAAATCCCCCAGGACACCCCACTTACCTTCATGTTTTCCTCAGGATGGTGTGGAGCCCTTGCACACGTGTGTACGTCACACCTGGGGAATTTGCTAAGTGGATTGATCCATATATACCACAAAAGGTTGGACTTTGGGCCAATTTTATCCAGTTCCCTTTCACACGTACATAAGCATTTGGAAAGGCACAATTCTCCTAAAAGACAGGAAACCCCACCTGGGCATGTACAGTGAGTCCCACACGCTTGGTCCTTGTAAGGGGAAATGCACTGAGGTGCACAACATCGTGTTTCCCTGGTTTTGATGAAGCTCCGAGGATGCCCACTGCCCCCCAGTTTGGCACAGACATCCACGCACGTAGCCCTGAGTGTATAACTCATCACCTACACAACTGGGTTAGATGCTATCCTCAAAAGGTGGAATTCCAAACCCTGGTCCTCATCAACACCCACTACATGGTGTGTCACCATCCTGCAGCTGTTTCTGACTCTGAAATGCTCTGTGTCCCTGGGAGGGGCATGAAGAGGCCAGTGGGCAGAACCACGCTGGAGATACGACCCCACCTGCAGGATGATCTCCACGGACTTGGTCTAACCCCCCAGGAAACGGGGTTGACGTCACCGGCTCATGTGGGGTCGTATGCAAGCCTGGAGCTGACATTTTTGTTATTTTCTGGAAAGCCCTAGTGTTTGGAGAGTACTTTGAAGGATAAGTCTGATGAACTGGAGAAGGGTTTTGGCCAAGGGTCTAAGGCCTTGTGCCAATTCTTTGCACCCATGTGTCTGGAAGCATCTTTAATGTCGCTTTAATGGAGTTGCCTTTTTTAAAGCAGTTAATTTAATTCTCGTTGGTAATGAGATCCTGCCTCTTATGCGAGTTGCATGTGTAGGCCTGAGGACAAGGGCTGAGAGTGAGAGCGGGGGCCTCCAATGGAGGAGCAGAACCTTCCAGAAGAGCTAGAACCTCCTGCGTTCAGGTGTTGGTACACCTGCTCCTCGCTTCACTGAGCAAGTCAGAAAGGCCTCGTCCGGGTCTTGCTCCTTGGAGGACCTCAGGCCTCTTCATGGGTTTTGCTCATGCCAATCAGTGAGTGCAAGGCCCCATTCCAGGAACTTTATCCAATTCCAACAACAACAACATGGCACAGGTATTTTGGAATTAAGGCAGGAAAGTGAAATCGACTAATTTACAATAATAGTTATGACAACAAATCACTTTTTCCTGCAAAGATCGCATCGTTTCCCTTGTGTGTAAAGGCAGCATGTAGACTCCAATGAATTTTGTTTTAAGTGCAGTTTTGCAGCAGTGATATTTGTGAAAGAGTATTTTAGATGCTCAAGGGTCTAAAACACTAATGTGTGAGCACATCTGTGACCTAGTCCACACCAGCAGCTGGCGGGGGCGCCCGAGGGCGCATCTCAGGAGCTGGTGGGTGGCGGGAAGGATGGGATCCAACACATCCGGGGCCATTTCAAAGGAAAGGAGAGGAGGGGGGCTGGGAATGGGCCGGAGGTAGAACAGGATTTCACTTGGATGTTCCTTTCTAGTCCCAGCCTGTTTCCAGTGATGACAGGTGGGTGGAGCCCCGAAACACGGGTGTTGGTAAGGTGTGGGCACTGAGAAAACAGTATCAGGTGACCACCCAGCAGGTAGCAACCCCACAACATTAGCTGCACTTGTAAACACTCCGCTCAGCACTTTCCGTTCTTTTGGAAATAACCAATGGCACAGAATTTAATGTCTTCCCTATGAACAAAAGAGAGAGAGAAAGAGAAAATAAAAGCAGAACAACACCATTGCCCTCAACGACGTGCACAGTGATGGAGAGTTTCCAGAGAAGGCGTGAGTGTCCGCCTCTGTAGACGAGCCTCTGGAACGGGTTTGAGTTGTGCAGACTGGAAGGGGAAGACGGCAGAGAGGAAGGTTAATGACTACATCACTATCGGCTGGGCAGAACTCCAAAATATTAATTCCTTTCTAATGAAGTTTGTCGAAGAGTCTCCACAATTGTGTTCCTTATTTCCAATTTCTTGGCTCCCTCTCCAGTGACTATCATCACAGCTTTTAAATGTACCTCCATCTGGAGGACGTGCAACATGCTCTCCGGTTCTCCTGCCTCAGATCCAATTCCAAACAGACAGCCCCTCCCCGGAGACCAAGCCCATCGCTTGTCATGTCCATGTCTAGGCTCCGGGTCAGGGTCAGTGAGAGCCCCACGGGCAGGGTCTCCTGCATGGCACCAGGATGCTGAAATAGCAGCATTTGACACATTTAAAACTTGCTGTTTGTGCAATCACTAAAAACTGCACCATTAGCTGGATTTTCAGATTGCATGAGTGCAGATCATTAAGTGTTATTACAGTATTAATTATTAGAAATGTCCTGTACTGCCCAAATTAAATTGGGATAGTCAACGACCTGCGAGTTCCCAATACCACGGATAATTTAACTGGAGATCTGCCACAGTGGGTAAGGTGTCTTCACATGCCATTCACAGTATTTCACATTAAGTACCAACCGAGGATCCCAAGAAAATGAATAAATCAGATTTTAACATTTTCCTGTGGCAACAGGAGCTTTCAGGAGCAAGGGCCAGCCAGGACTGGTGGCCTCACTTGCGTGACTGCGTGATGCCGGAGCACGTGAGCCGACCAGTTGTGGTGTTTCGACAGGGCTGTGCCTTCTGGTGACCGTGGTGACTGCATGGGGTTTGTCTCAGAAACTGTGTGTAGTTGATTAAAAAAAAAAAAAAAAAAAAAAGGAATAAATGAGTATCAACTTTTGAGGCCAATCTGGGGTGAGTATCTAACCTGGGTGAGTATTCCCAACACTCCTCCCACCCCGTCCCACCAAGGCACTTCCCAAATCCTCACAGTAGCTGCTGTCTGCCTGTACTGAGTAGCTGCCTGTACTGAGTAGCTGCTACTCAGACCTGTCAGTCACCTCTTGGCCATAAGACGGCTTTCTGTTGGAGGGGACATGGCATCCTGCTCCATGACTTCTTGGCCGCGCTGCCTTCTCACCACCGGGCAAGAGCCCCTCCCCTCCATGGAGCATGTACACCTGCCGGCCACCAGCCACCTGGCCACCATCAGCAGGCCACCCCATTTCCACGAGAGCTGGTCTTGGGCCATGTGGACTTTAACTGAATTGAAACAAAAAAAAACAAGGAAAAGTGTATTTTTAACAAGAAGGGTGGATTTTTCATAAGATGTGTATTAATGGTGTGTAATAATAAGTCCATAGTATAATGCAATGATGTAACTGATTGAAACGTGTTAAGGCCCCAAACCAGGGAGAAACCCCATCCAATTCCCCTTCCCTGGGGAGGCCTGTGGGTATAGGGAGAGGTCCCACCCAGTGCAGCTTCCCAGCCAAGTCCCCTTCCTCGATTCTCTTACCTGTGAAGCATTCTTAAGCATCGAAGAAGAAAGCAAGTACCAAGGGCCCAGTTTGATGGCGATGTGTGAGAAACGCGGTCCTGCTTCCTCATGCACGTTCTCGTCCCAAATTCCAGTTGAAGGCAAATCCTGGTATCCACTCAATGGCAGAGGAGTGATTTACTGCAACTTCTAAAACTTCCAACTCTGTTCCACCAACAAAGAGGTTGAGATCATCCCCAACACAACCCCTGAGATATTTAACATCATCCCTTCGGTTGGATTTCATTTAGTGTGATTCACAAACTCTAATCCATGAGTTTTTCAAGCTTAACATAAAATATGTAAAAGTCATTGGAAGCATTAATATATGATTCATGTTATATTAAAATATGGCTCTGAATGCCAATTGCCCTAAATATCCAAAAACAAGGATAAAGATATTAAGTGGTATTCAATCTGAAAAAAAAAAAGATTATAAAGATTGTGTAGTGAAATGGAAAATGAGCGTGTAACAGTGATTTAAAAAGTAATATCAAAAAAAAAATAAAAATAAAAAAATAAAATAAAAAGTAATATCAAATTATATGTGTGAGTATGGTGGGGGCATTGACTATGCACAGAAATTGCATATTAAAGAACTAAAATACTAAACATCATAAACATGATGGAGTGACTGTATATACACCTTCAGATGTATCATGTGTACATACCTACGTGATCCTTTCACTTCATACCTAACCTGGAATGTCATAATATCCAAGCTTCCCCTGCAATAAGGGAATCTAATATTCCAAACCTCTACTCATCTCAAAAACCTACTTTTGCCTAATTAGGAACAAAGTCTGTCACAGTAAACAGCTCCTCATCCTGAAGAGAGGTGCTGCTGCCTAATAGAACTGTGTCTTATCTGCAGAGGAAGGGGAGACGGGTCAGAGGCCCGAGATGGCGGGGGTGGACTGTGGGTGGCCTGGGTGGGGTCCCCAGCCCTGCCCCACGGGCTGCCGTGGGACAGAGTAAGGGTAGAGTGCCCACAGCTCTCCCCGGCCTTGAGGTCAGCCACCAGGGCGCCCGTGTAGCTGGGGTGTAAATGGCACACAACTGGACAGCGGGTGGTGGTATACCAAGCTCCTTCAGAGCCTCCTTACAGGGAAGGAGCTGTCACCCTCTCAGGTTCCTCCGAGCGAGCGCAGCAAAGCCCCCACAGCCAGCACTCAGTGAACCACAGAAGGCCCCGTACAACACGGGCCAGACGGGTCCAGGCCCGTCTCCCTTCCTCCCATCGCTGGGGACGCTGAGGTCTTCCAGGACAGCGGGAGTGGGAGCCGCGGTCTGGGCCGCAGCTTCACGAGGGCGCGACAACATGTGCCGGAGGAAGCCCCCGGCAAGGAGAGCTCAGCGCCCGGGCATCCTTCCCAGAGGCTGGCCCGGCAGATGCAGCTCAGGGGCACACGCACGGGGAACGCGGCCCGCTTGACTTCAGCTCCGCCCGGGGGCGCCCACGCCGCTGCCCCAAGCACAGCGACCACGCCGACCTGCTCCTTCGTCCTTGCCCCTCCGTCTCCTGCCTGGGTCCCTCAAGTCCCCACCATGTCCCCGAGTCCTGGGGTTGGCCAGTGGAGGCTCAGGTCACAGCTCTGCTGTGAGTGGGGCTGCCTGGGGTGGGTGGTCAGGTGAGGGGGAGTCTGAGTGTGGCCAGCGCTGTCACAGGGGGCTGACTGAGATGGGCAGCGTCCACACGGAATGGACTCTGGTTGGGTTGGTGGGAGAAGAGAAGGCAGGGAGGGGGACAGGAAAAGGAGCCTCACCTGACAGGACAGTGAACAGAGGCAGGGGGCCTGTCCTGCCATCCACACTCCTTCAGGGTGGGTTTGATCCAGGAGCACCCCGCCTGACCCTGCCCTGCCCCCGCCCCACCCCTGCTCCCACTCCCACCCTACTTATCATCCACATCACCGGGCGTTCCTGATCTAAGGAGCTGCAATTCCTACAGGGGACAGAGCAGCGTGACGCTGGACCCAGCCCGGCCTTGTCTGCTGCGTTTCCCTACATCTGGCTGGTCAACCGCCACTGTGGAAACCCTATCCATATATGGTGCACTGCGGGCGCCCACAGCTTCGTCTGACCCAGTTCCGTCTCAGCCAGTAGCTCAACAATTAAACCAATCCTCTCCTATGTTTAGAAATATGCTTCAGTTGAGGGAAGAAATACTATTTTGATATTTCCACTCCGGCGTTTGCGTTCTTGTCCCTTCTTGTCAAATGGGAAACTTTGTAGAAATTGAGTCTCCCCGTTTTTTTTCAGCTGCAAATTTTCAGACAACAGAACAAAATCCAATCTGCTGCTGAGAAGGTAGCCTGGCAGGAAACGCTCTCCAGCTGTACCAGAGCAAGAGCAAGGAAAGTGTGCGCTTCCCCCTCTCAATCTATTCAATTCAATGAGGTGGTAACTGCACAGCCCACACAAGGCCATTTAAATGCAAACACTGGTAAGCACTGTCTGCTTCCTTCAGTTATTCCAAAAAATGGAGGAGAAATTAAACATAAAAACTTGTTAAAGCAAAGTTAAGATTACAAATTCAAGCACAAAAAAGTCAGTAAATGCAAATGCCAATGTTCTAATTGTAACATTAACTTAAACACATTTCACATCCTGGTTGCATTGACTGTATGTTTAAAAGGTCTAATTAGAAACTTACGCTATTGTGGGAGAGTGTGGATGAATACTTTTATTATGAGCACATTTATTCCTTACAGCTCTACCTCTAAGTAGAAAGTTCCTTGAAAGTAGGGATTTTCCTTAATTCCTGTGTGTGTGTGTGTGTGTGTGTGCGCGTGTGTGTGTTTATTTAGTATGAACTAGATGGTGTTGATCAAACGAACACCAAATGAACCCGGAAAGAATACTCAATCTGGCTGCGATCGGTCCAGTCTAGGAACCACGTGCCAGTCTATTTAACAGCGACTGGCCCATGCTGTTGTGACACACACAATTTGAAAATGAGGACAGTCACTTACTAGACCTTTGTGAACTCAAAAAACCTTTTCCAGAACAATTTTAATTTCAGTTTTAACTTTTTCTATGTTTTTTTGAGGTTTAATTTAATAAAATGTGAAATTTACATTTTATTAGGCAAACATTTGGAACATCAGTAGTGAAATTAGAAAAAAATATGCCTCTATTTCTGTAGCCTGGAAAATCACCCAACTTTGTGTCCTCATTTTTCTTTCCTGTCCTCATTCCTAAGATGCGTGATTTTGCATGGTTGAGAAATAACGGTGCAAGTTATTCATTCTTTATTCTTTATTCATTCTGTGACAGCTGCGTGCTCGTCCACTGTTTGCTGCCTCATCCCTTGTCTGGCTACACCACCTCCACTGCGCCCCTGATGTGTTCTGTGAGGTGCTGCTGCAGACATGCCCCGCGCTACCAGCCCCTGATGCCCAGGTCCTTGGGGGGCAGTTAGCATAATCCTGGAAATTCCTCAGGAGTCTGCAGTATTGCTTCAGAACAACTTTGATAAATTGAAAGTATAGTTCTAGCACAGTAGTAATGTGTTCCAATAAATTATCCCTGTGACCAGAAGTTCCCGAATATCATAAAAAACACCAGTATAGCTGCAATCACTCTTTCAGATAGACCTAGACTATCCTCTCCTTGTTTTAGGATTTGTGATGACTAATCTACCAAATGAATTAGGGGTGCCTGGGTGGCTCAGTTGGTTGAGCATCTGACTCTTGGTTTCAGCTCAGGTCATGGTCTCAGGGTTGTGGGATCGAGCCCCAAAATGGGCCCCCGGCTCTACTGGGAGTCTGCTTGAGATTCTCTCTCGGCCCTTCTGCCTGCTTGCATGCGTACTCTCTCTCAAATAAATAATCTTAAAAACAAAATCTTCAAGATAAAAAAATATATATTTATTACAAATATGACAAAAGATCAATAAATAAAAATACTTAAAATTAATAATATATAAGTTATGTTACTATCACTGAAATGTTGCAATTCCTGGGTTTTTTCTACAATTACCAATCACGTTGAAGTGAATGTCCATCACCCTCATCATTTATCCACCTCTATATGAATCACTGGTTCACGCATGGTCCTTTAAAGACTCCAGATCCCTAGATTGCCTGTTTCTGCAAACCTCCTATAAGCTATTGTTTCTTTTAAATATTTGTGAGAATGAGGAGTTCTCAGATATTTCACTTGTTTGCCTTTAAGTTTACTAACTTTAAGTGTTTGTATTTATTGATCTCTTGTCATATTTGTAATGAATAAAAAAGTATATATCCTTTACTTCCATGAAAAGTTATTATAAACTATGCGAATGTGTTTATGATAGTTCTTAATGGCCTAAGATAATGCTTGCTATTTCATACCACTCGAAAAGAGCAGAGGAAGAGGAAAGATGACTTTGCATAGGAAAACCTTCAAGGAAAATTTTCAGATGGTACCAGTGGATTTGTCAATATAACATAATTTTTTTAAATATAACATAGTTATAGATATTTTTTTCTGATTCTTTTCAGTTTTATGGAGCTTCTGTATTTCCAATAATGAGGAAGTGTTGTTTTGGCAACTCAGGGAAAGTCGAACTTCTAACGGACATCATTCTAGCATCTCCCCCTCCAGAAGGAAATGCAGTATGATCTCATTTATCTCGTCTTCTGGTTTCAGTTGTTATTTGGCTGAAGTGTATGAGGAAAGTACATTTTCACACAGATAAGTCGTTGGACAGGGAGGAGTATTTTCACTGCTTTCCGATGATTGTGCCCACTGTCCTTTGATGGCACACCAAGCTCAATCAAGGGCTCATCTCCTGAAGATTGGTGGGAATGTGGAATCTAAACCCAGCACAGTACATGTCTTACACACAAAGACCCACTGGTGCCTCTTGCGCTTGGAATGGATCTTCCATCCATGATTTTGTGTTGTCCTCCTAATGTCAACTCCCTTCAGTATAAAGACATTACAACCATTAATATAGACCCCAATCCCATCACAAAAATATGCCAGTCTACTGTCTGGGTCAAACACAGCTGTGAGAGAGCAGAGAGGCAAGGTCAGTCATGCCTCGGCAGGACAATGGACCCCTGGGCCATCTCTGGGAGCCCTAACAGCCCCGACCAGACCTTGGGAACCTCTGTCCCCCTGGAGCAATTCTCACAAGGTAAAGACCCTTCACATGACAAAATCCAGGAGCATATTTCTGTGGTCACTTTGGTGGCTCCCCATCTATCTGGAAACACTGTCCATCTGGAAACACTCTCTTCTCCCAGCTGCTATCTCAAACCCATCCAGGACAGCTCTGAGCTCCCCAAACACCCCTTTCTTTCCTTATTTATAAAAGCACCGCTTCCCTCCCCAGCCATTCAGTTCTTGTGCTCTGTCGGCTTCCATTCCCAATTCTTGTCCACTGTCTCCCTAGGTGTGATACCATTTCAATGCCTGTCCAAGCAAAGACGGGGGCAGCATCACCTCCCCCAGCGCCCCTGAACCCTGTCCCTGGCTCTGTAAACCCAACGGACTTGTGCGTGTGGATGTCCAAACTGTGATTTCCTCTCTTCTCTGCTCCCAAGCTTTACTATTTCCAGCTAGTCACATTTCACTTCCTTATCAAAGCATTACCTACTGCTGTCCATTTTATCTCCAGATTATTTATGAATTCTACTCATCTGCTCCTCTGCTGAGATTGCTCCAGTCTAAACTATCCCCTTCTGGGCCAAGGAATCATCTCCGACATAGCTCCTGTTTCTGGTATGGCACAATATTGCTCTTTCTAGAACACAAATGGGCTCTTATCACATCCCGAGTTGCTAACTCCTGTTGAATGTGAAAACCATGTCATCTCCTTACACCGACCAAGGTCTTACTAAAGACTGTGGCCCCCATGGCCCAGCACTGACAGCCTCTCCAGCTCCTGCCTCACCCTGTGGCCCTCAGCACCTAGCATCCTTCGTTTCTGGGACCAGTACACACCTGCTTCTTCTGGACAGTCTTCCTTTAAATCTCTGCTCAACTACGACAGACATGGGAGCTATGCCTGATGTCCATGAGCAGATCAAACCCCCATTATTCACCCTCTGTCACATACACCTCCAAGATTACCTGATATATGTGATTCTCAGATAAAAATATTTTGTGTTGAAGGAGTTCTGTATGTATTCTGGATACAAAGCATTTGTCGGATATATACTTTTAAAATATTTCTCTGAAAAAAAATAAAGTATTTCTCTGAATGGGTTGCTTGCATCTTTATTTTCTTAAGAGTATCTCTCAAAGAATAGAAGCTTTAAATGTTGGGTCCAGCTTACTGATTGATATTTTCTGTTATGGCTTACTTCATGTTTTATGTTTATGTTTTTATTGATATTTTCTGTTAGGGCTTACTCCTTAAAGATTCAAAGATTATCTCCTGCATTTTCTTCTAGATGTTCTATAGTCAGAAATTTTATGTTTATTTATTTTTTTATAAATTTATTTTTTATTGGTGTTCAATTTGCCAACATATAGAATAACACCCAGTGCTCACCCCGTCAAGTGCCCAACTCAGTGCCCGTCACCCCCCACCCATCTCCCCTTCTACTACTCCTAGTTCGTTTCCCAGAGTAGCAGTCTTTCATATTCTGTCTCCTTTTCTGATATTTCCCACTCATTTTCTCTCCTTTCCCCTTTATTCCCTTTTACTATTTTTTATATTCCCCAAATGAATGAGACCATATAATGTTTGTCCTTCTCTGATTGACTTATTTCACTCAGCATAATAGCCTCCAGTTCCATCAGAAATTTTATGTTTAGATGTTTGATTGACTTTAACTCTTAAGATCTCATGCTATGAGACAAAATTCAAGGTTAATTTTTTATTTGTATGAATGAGCAGTGCCACACGTGGAAAGATGATCACTTCCCTCTTGTCTTACTTAGCAACTTTTCAGAAAAATCAATTGATCCGGTATGTGTGAATCTACTTCTGGACTCTATTTGTTCTACCTATATGTGCATTTATCCCTAAACCAATCCTTCGATGACTCGATGATTATAACTTTACAGGAAATCCTAAAGTTGGATGGTGTAAGTCTTCAAAAATTCTCTTGGTTGGAGATTATTTTAGATATTCTTTGCTTTTCCATATAAATGTTAGAGTTAACATATCAATTTCTACAAAAACGTATGCTAGGATTTTGGAGACAATTTCAGGTTATCTCCAGGTCAATTGGGAGAGAATTTATAATTCTTAGTGACCTGGTCTAGCTCTCTATTTCCTTAGTGCTTAGGGCTAACTTTGTATCGTAGTTTTAGCATGCACAACCTGAGCACAATTTGTTAAATCATCTCTAAGAAATGTATGCATTTTGTGTTACAGATAACAATGGTTTAAATTCTAATCTCCAAATTCTTGTTGCTGGTATACAGATACAATTGGATTTTGTGTATTGACCTGGTATTGTGCAACCTTCCTAAAATGGCTTATCAGTTCTACTAGGTCCTAGGGGCTTTTTAAATAGATTTCTTAGAAATTTTTTCCATAAATGATCACTTCTATGCAAAGACAAATTTGACTTTTTTCCAGTCACAATATTTTATTTATTTATTTATTTATTTATTTATTTATTTATTTATTTATTTATTTTATTGCATTAGCTAGAATCTTTCATGCATGGCTGAATAGAAGTGGTGAAAACAGAGATCTTTGCTTGGTTCCTGAGGGGTCAGGGGTAAGCGTTCAGTCTTAACCCATTGAATGTGATGCTAGTTGTAGAGTTTTCATGGATGTCCTTGGTCAAGTGAAAGCAGTTGCCTTCTATCCCTAGATCCATGAGAGTTTTTACGATGAATGCGTGTTAAATTTTATTAAATGCTTTTTTCTGCATCTACTGGGATGACGTATGGTTTTTCTCCTTTATTCTGTTAACATGGTGAAGGATATAGTCTGATTTCCAATGTGAAAACAGTCTCACGGTCCTGTGATCAGCCCCACCTTGTCCTGATGTGTTACTTTCTCTATACTCTGAAAGTCCGTTTCCTAGGTTTTGCTGGAGAGCGTGGCATCTGTTCAATGGGTGTATCTCTCTCTAGCTTTCTTCTCCCATGCTGTTTTGTATCGGGGTAGATGCTTATTCAGAAAATGAGCTGCAAAGTGTGTGTTCTTAATGTACGTATCTGTGGAGCCTGCATGGGGTTATAGTTTCTTCCTTAAATGTTTGACAGACTCGCCAGCCAAGCATTATGGACTTTGATCATTCTGTATAAGAAATTTTTAAGCTAAAAATGTAATTTGTTTAATATGAGGCTGTTCGGGTTTTCTGAATCTTCTGAGTATGTAACTCATGTCATTAAATTTGGAAAATGTTCAGTCATGGTTTCTTCCAGAGGGTTTCCCATCCTCCTCTGTCTCCTGATCCCCTGAGGTTGGAAGTACGCCTCTCTTGGGGCACTGGGGAGAGTCCCCTGGTCACGGGATGTCTCCATGGGTGGCTCAGGTGCAAATCTGCCACGTGTCAGCTTAGGTGCCCCCTTGCTGTGTCATCAGCTTGCCCGGCTCACCCTCGGTAATGTCGACTCCTCCACAATCCTGCAATAACTTTTTCATTTCAGATATTACACTGTTCAGCTCCAAACATTCTATTTGTTCCTTCTCACATATACTTTTCTCTCCAGATCTTGTCCGTGTTGTATCTGGAGACCTTGAACATATTGACCATATTTATATTCATTGTTTTATATGCAGATTCCACCCTTTCTCTCATTTTGACTCTATCTCCTTGGATTGCTTTTTCTTCCTCCTACCAACTATGAATCACATCTCCTGCTTCTTTACATAAGTTGATGATTTCTTTGAATCCTGGACATGGTGGACACTTTGTTTTTTATGTCCTGGGTTTGTTTTCTTCCTTCAAAGCTGACACTTCCTATAGAAGGTCAGGTGGTAAATACTTGAGAGCCCATGGCCTCAGAGCAGCCACGGATTCTGCGCACACGTGGGCATTGCCGCATGTCAATAGAGCCTTATTTACAAAGCCAGATGATGGGCCAGACTTAGCCCTGAATCTCGGGACCATAGTTTTCCAATCCTTGCTGTAAAGAATGGACAAGTTTATTTCTACTTAGGCAATTAGTTACCTGTGGATTTACTAGCATGTCCTTTGCTCTGGGCACCGCTCAGCATTAATGCTAAGGTGTGACCTTTCCTGGGTGTTTACTAAATGTCATAGGTGATTAACAGGGAGTTTCCACTGTGCCAGTGAAGACTGAGTTTCTCCTGCCCTGGGAAAATCAGGGCGGCCTCCCAGACTCCAGCCCCATGTGAAAGAGGGGAGGATGACCACACAGGTTTATCATCCTGAGTGGACCTCGGCCCCTGTGACCTGGGCAGGCTCAAGCTCTGGGCTCAACCTTCTCACTCAGGCTTCGGGCTCCCTGACCCCGAGGACCGTGGGGCTGGACACTGACTGAGAGGGGTGCTCCGCTGTAGGCTGCCTGCCTTCAGGAACTCTGGCACCACACTTCCCGCCACCGTCCTCCACCTGCCAGAGCCCCACAGTTCTGTGCCTCTGACATGTGAACGTCACACGACATCTCCTTTGGAAGTGTGATCATTTCCAACATAGCACGTGGGAGCCCTCAGCCTCAGCGAAAGCCTAGTGCCACGGTTGACAGGCTCGGTGACCCTGGGAAGACGCTCAATTCTCGGTGCTCTTGTTTGCAACTTGGACACAGTGGGATCCTAACGTTTTTACTAGTTGGCAACAGATCACTCTGGGGTGAGACGCATGGGGCACATGTTTCAAGCAAACCATAGAGAAGGTGTTAGGTTTCATCATGTGAGAAGTGAGTGCTGGCTCTCCTAAGGCACAGCCACAGAGCAAGAACCAGGGAACGTGACACCGGGCACAGGGGTGGGGGCACCCAGAGCTGGTGAGTGGCTTTGCCCGATTCCCACGCCAGTGTCCATGCGGAGTTGGGGTGGGGGGCCACCAGGCCAGGTCCCCATGGGCATGGCTGCAGTGAGTGAAGTGAGGGGCACCCGTGAGCCCACAACATGCTGGCACCATGAGAGTCACAGCGTCCAGCCCTGCAGCGAGCATCCCCAGGCAGCAGCCTCCCCTCCCCCCGCCTCATTTCACAAACAATAAGAAAGACCAGCTGGCTTCTGGGGGACCCGGGGCCATGTGCGCCCCGTCCTTCCATCCTGCAGAGCATCAACAGGCTTCCCTACGATCTACTGCCCTGGGGGCCTGGTGAGCAGATACGCACACTTCCTATTCTGTTCTCATATATTTTTGGGAAAAAAAATCACTTCTTAACGTTAATACACATGTTACGCATGTGTGCTGCTCTCATGCCTGTCTCTGCATCTGCCCCAGGACAGCGTCCCCAGACCTCCTGCCCCTCTGCTTTTCCCCCAAGACCACAGCCATGGGGTTAGGCGCATCTACCAACACTATTACTCATCAGGTACTAATGTCCACACAGCATGAGAGAAGATAAATGTCAAAAACTGTCAATTTGCTACTTGACACAGATTCTGCAATGATATCTCAGCATCACGGCACACAAAGCCAGTGGGGAGGGGGTGATTCCAAGGGGAAAACACGTGTTAATGTCTACTTGGTTCCACAGGAAACTGGGAGAACTTTAGAGCTGCGAAGGGGGGCTTAGCGGTCCCGAAGCCCCAAGCTCAGGGCCTCACCCCTGGGTGCTCCACTGCTC